>NC_046666.1:101482961-101486000 GCF_010883055.1 Belonocnema kinseyi | reverse complement strand
TTGAAAGAAATTAAAGAAATTGGTGATTTTGGAATTCATCTTGTTTGGATGAAAACAATTATTTGATTGAAAAATTAATTATTTGGTTGAAAATGTAATTATTTGTAAAAAAAAGTCCTGTTTTCTATCAAAAGTTTAACTACTTTGTTAAAATTGTTATTTCTTTTATTTGAAGGTTCATCTCTTTCGTTGAAAATACATTTTTGAAACTGACAATTAATCTATACCATTTTTGGTTATAAAATCATGTATTTTGTTAACAATTCGTCTTTCTTTCTATAAATTAAATTGCTTTATGGAAAATTTATACTTTTTGATTAAAAATTACATTTTTCGGTTGAATTATCTACTGTTAATATTTTTTGGTTGCAAAGTCGTTTTGTTTTAAATGCAACTATATTGTTAAAAATTAAAATCATAATTTTTGGGTGGAAAATTCGATTATTCACTTAAAGTTGAACTACTTATTAAAAAAATTAATTTTTTACTTATTAAGGATTCATAATTAAAGTTGAAAATTCAACTATTTGCTTTTAAATTAGGTTAAAAATTCAGCTTTTTGTAGATAATACTCTTTTTGACTTTAAAATTTAAAAATTTATTTAAATTTAAATGGACCTTTTTTAGTAGAAATTTAATCTTTTTGGTTGAGAATGTATCATTTTTTGTCAGAAATGCAATTGTTTGGTTAAAATATGAACAGCACATCTTCTTGGGTTTAAAAGTCGGTTATTTCACTAAGAGTTGAACTACTTTGTAAAAAAAATACTTTTTTTTAACAAGTTTTTTTAATTATGGTTGCGAATTTAACTATTTGGTTCAAAGTTTAACTCTTTGATTGAAAACTCACATTTATTCGCTTAAGAAATTCAACTTTTTGTAGATAATTCGTCTTTTTGACTTTAAAATTAAATAATTTCGTTTAAAATTCATTTATTTTATTTGAAATTTGTCTTTTTTGTAGATCATTAATTTTCTTGGTCGAAAATTCATCTGATTGGTTGACAATTCAACAACTTTGTTGAAAATAAATTTTTTCCGTTAAAAATTATTTATCTTTATCTGAAAATGTAACTATTATAGGCTTGATTAAAAATTAATCGTATATATTGATTAAGTTTGAAAATCTTTTTTTTTTATAGAACATTAATTTTCTTGGTCAAAAATTCACCTTTTCCCTTGAAAATTTTAATTATTTTTGTTGAAAATTCGTTTTTTTCCTTGTTCAATTCAATTTTTTATCACAGCTTTTATCTGGAAATTCAACTATTCCATTTTTGGTTTAACTTTATCCTGTGTACTGTATTAGTTAAAACACCAATTATTTGTTAGAAAATTTATTTATTTGTTTTCGATTATGACTTGAAATATTATTTCAGTCTAAAAAAATTTTATTTTCAACCCATTCAATTTGAAATTTCTTAATTAAAAAAAGAAAATTTCGTTAATTATCAGCAATATTTTACCATTCATTTAAAACAATCCATAACAAACAACTGTTAAAAACTATACAAAAATGAACAGAATGGTTCGAAATAGAAAGCCTTGAATTGTTAAATTTGTAATGAGCTAAATTTTAAGTTCAAATGCTACAATTTTAATTTAAAAAAAGATTCAGAATTAATTTAAAACTTAAAATTATTTCAAATAATTTGAAACACGATTTAGACTTTTGCAGATTGAAAAAAAAGCTTTTTGAGAATTTTACAGTATTCAAAAACAATAACAAAAATTGTTGTGATTGCTAAGAAAATTGAAAATGATTTTTGATTTTGACAAATAAATTTTAAGTGAGTATTTGAAAACATTTTAAAAATTAAAAAAAAAAAAGAATCCGGAAGATTTTAAGGACATTTTTTTATTTTGCAGTTTTTTAAATTTTAGGAAAAAAATCTAATTAACAAAATATATCAATTTTCAACCCAAAAGTTTACTTTTTAACAGATTAAATTAATTTACTATCAAATAATTGGTGTTCTAACTAATACAATGTACAGGATGAAGTTTCAATCAAAAATTGAATAGTTCAATTTCCAGATAAAAACGATTAATTTTTAATCAATCATAGAATAGTTACATTTTCAGATGAAAAAAAATATTTTTAATCGAAAAAATAAATTTTCAATAAAGTTGTTAAATTTGGTTGAGAATTTAACAACTTTATTGAAAATTTATTTTTTCGATTAAAAATTCTCAACCAATAACAGGAATTTTCAACCAAGAAAATTAATGATCTACAAAAAAAGACAAATTTCAAACAAAATACATGAATTTTTAACGAAATTATTTAATTTTAAAGTCACTAAAACGAATTATCTACAAAAAGTTGATTTTTTCCAGCGAAAAATATGAGTTTTCAATGAAAAAGTTAAACTTTCAACCAAATAGTTACATTTTTAACCATAATTATAAAACCTTGTTGAAAATAACAGTATTTTTTTACAACGTAATTCAACTCTTAGTGAAATAATCGACTTTTAAGCCCAAGAAGATTTTTGACCAAAAATGATACATTTTCAACCAAAAAGATTAAATTTCTACCAAACAAAGTCAATTTCCAACAAAATATATGAACTTTCAAAAACATTATTTAATAATAAAGTAAAAAATAGTATCATCTACAAAAAATTTGAATTTTTAATCCAAAAATATGACTTTTCAACCAAAATTTTAATTGTCGACCAAATAGTTTAACTTTCACTTACAGTTGAAGTACTTAGTACCAAATTTAATTTATTCTTATTAAGGATTCATAATTATAGTTGAAAATTCAGCTTTTTTGTAGATGATACTCTTTTTGACATTAAAATTAAATAATTTTGTTGAAAGTTCATATATTTTGTTGGAAATTGACCTTGTTTGGTTGAAATATGAACTGTATATCTTCTTAGGCTTAAAAGTCGATTATTTCACTAAGAGTTGAATTACTTTGTAAAGAATACTGTTATTTTCAACAAGGTTTTATAATTATGGTTAAAAATTGAACTATTTGGTTGAAAGTTTAACTCTTTGATTGAAAACTCATATTTTTCGCTGAAA
>NC_046666.1:101480897-101482861 GCF_010883055.1 Belonocnema kinseyi | reverse complement strand
TCAAGGCTTTCTATTTCGAACCATTCTGTTCAAATTTGTATAGTTTTTAACAGTTGTTTGTAATGGATTGTTTTAAATGAACGGTCAAATATTGCTGATAATGAAAGAAATATTCTTTTTTTAATTAAAAAATTTCAAATTGAATGGGTTAAAAATAAAATCTTTTTAGACTGAAATAATATTTCAAGTCATAATCGAAAACAAATAAATTAATTTTCTAACAAATAATTGGTGTTTTAACTAAAACAATTCACAGGATAAAGTTTAACCAAAAATGGAATAGTTGAATTTCCAGATAAAAGCTGTGATAAAAAATTGAATTGAACAAGGAAAAAACGAATTTTCAACAAAATTGTTAAATTTTCAAGGGAAAAGGTGAATTTTTGGCCAAGAAGATTAATGTTCTATAAAAAAAAACGATTTTCAAACTTAACCCATATATACGATTAATTTTTAATCAATCCTATTGGCAAAAAAAAACGTCCACCGTGGGTAGAGTGGCGCTGCGAGATCAAAACAAACATGGCTGCTCGGGGGGACAGAACTTACATTGAGATATACGGATAGTTTTGTTAGTTAGTGTTTTATAATTTATTACCATGTTGTTGCTACCTTTACAAAAGTTGTGCGACTATACGAGTGCAACCCCATCCACGAGAAATATGGTTCAAGGTGAAAGAATCATTAATTCGGGTTTTATAATCATCTGCGGTACCACCTTCAAGTCGACTGTCCGGATTGACTTTTTTTCTCTTTGTTTACGTACAAGTGGTTTAACTTCAGAGCCGCACACAATTAAGGGACAACTAATTGTTAATTGTAACAATAAGAATGGCAGTGAAATTGAAAATTTAGTGACTGTTGAGGTTATGAACTGCAGTTGTAAAGCAGGTTCAAGCCACACGTGCAAGCACATAGTAGCGGTGCTCTTATTTTGCAATAGGTAGATATAATTATTGATAAATGTTTGTATTTAGCATGGTAGGATTATTATTTTTTTTTTTTGAGTTGCACTTAGCAACACAGCATTTGCCTCTCGTACTGTTTATTTTTCGGTGTCTAGGCGAAAATTCCATCGTTTTACCTTTATATTTCACTTCAAATTATTTTAAAATTTATTTGTTGGATTGAAATCAAATATAAATAAGTAAATTTGATTAATCAACTTGCATAATGCGTGGTGTAAACAATACTCATGCAGAAGACTGTACCCCCCGAGCAGCCATCTTGAATAGTACGTTTGGGAGCCACTAGGTCTCGCATAGCAAGTTTAAATTGCCAATAATAGTTACATTTTCAGATAAAGATAAATAATTTTTAACGGAAAAAATTTATTTTCAACAAAGTTGTTGAATTTTCAACCAATCAGATGAATTTTTGACCGAGAAAATTAATGATCTACAAAAAAGACAAAAATTTCAAATAAAATACATGAATTTTAAACGAAATTATTTAATTTTAAAGTCAAAAACACGAATCATCTACAAAAAGTTGAATTTCTTAAGCGAATAAATATGAGTTTTCAATCAAAGAGTTAAACTTTGAACCAAATAGTTAAATTTGCAACCATAATTAAAAAACTTTGTTAAAAAAAGTATTTTTTTACAAAGTAGTTCAACTCTTAGTGAAAGAATCGACTTTTAAACCCAAGAAGATGTACAGTTCATATTTTAACCAAACAATTGCATTTCTGACCCAAAATGATACATTCTCAACCAAAAAGATTAAATTTCTACTAAAAAAGGTCAATTTAATTTTAATAAATTTTTAAATTTTAAAATCAAAAAGCGTATAATCTACAAAACGACTTTGAAACCAAAAAATATTAACAGTTGATAATTCAACCGAAAGATTTAATTTTTAATCAAAAAGTATAAATTTTCCATAAACCAATTTAATTTCTACAAAGAAAGAAGAATTGTGAACAAAATACATGATTTTATAACCAAAAATGGTATAGATTA
>NC_046666.1:101479264-101480797 GCF_010883055.1 Belonocnema kinseyi | reverse complement strand
TGAAAGAGGGAGCTCTTCTTAATATTTTGACACCAAAATCATGTCGATACACCTTACCGACTGGGAGTAAAGCCACCCACGCTTTAACTTGACAGACTGTATTTAAATCTTGATCCGCATTTGAAAGAAATTAAAGAAATTGGTGATTTTGGAATTCATCTCGTTTGGATGAAAATTCAATTATTTGATTGAAAAATTAATTATTTTGTTGAAAATGTAACTATTTTGTAAAAAAGTCCTCTTTTCTATCACAACTTCAACTACTTTGCTAAAATCTTTATTTCTTTTATTTGAAGGTTCATCTCTTTCGTTGAAAATACATTTATGAAACTGACAATTAATCTATACCATTTTTGGTTATAAAATCATGTATTTTGTTCACAATTCTTCTTTCTTTGTAGAAATTAAATTGGTTTATGGAAAATTTATACTTTTTGATTGAAAATTACATTTTTCGGTTGAATTATCAACTGTTAATATTTTTTGGTTTCAAGGTCGTTTTGTTTTAAATGCCACTATATTGTTAAAAATTAAAATCATAATTTTTGGGTGGAAAATTCGATTATTCACTTAAAGTTGAACTACTTATTATAAAAATTAATTTTTTCTTATTAAGGATTCATAATTATAGTTGAAAATTCAACTATTTGCCTTTAAATTAGGTTAAAAATTCAGCTTTTTGTAGATAATACTCTTTTTGATTTTAAAATTTAAAAATTTATTAAAATTAAATTGACCTTTTTTAATAGAAATTTAATCTTTTTGGTTGAGAATGTATCATTTTGGGTCAGAAATGCAATTGTTTGGTTAAAATATGAACTGTACATCTTCTTGGGCTTAAAAGTCGATTATTTCACTAAGAGTTGAATTACTTTGTAAAAAAATACTGTTATTTTCAACAAGCTTTTATAATTATGGTTCAAAATTTAACTATTTGGTTGAAAGTTTAACTCTTTGATTGAAAACTCATATTTTTCGCTGAAAAAAATCAACTTTTTGTAGACAATTCGTTTTATTGACTTTAAAATTAAATAATTTCGTTAAAAATTCATGTATTTTGTTTGAAATTTGTCTTTTTTGTAGATCATTAATTTTCTTTGGTCGAAAATTCATGTTTTTGGTTGAGAATTTAACAACTTTTTTGAAAATTTATTTTTTCGATTAAAATTTGTTTTTTATCTGAAAATGTAACTATTCTAGGATTGATTAAAAATTAATAGTTTTTATCTGGAAATTGAACTACTCAATTTTTGATTGAAACTTCAGCCTGTACATTGTATTAGTTAAAACACCATTTATTTGATAGAAAATTAATTTAATTTATTAAAAAGTAAACTTTTGGGCTGAAAATTGTTATATTTTGTTAATTAGATTTCTTCCTAAAATTAAAAAAAAATGCAAAATAAAAAAATTTCCTTAAAATCTTCCGGGTTCTTTTTTTTTTAATTTTTAAAATGTTTTCAAATACTTACTTAAAATTTATTTGTCAAAATAAAAAATCATTTTCAATGTTCTTAGCAATCACAACAATTT
>NC_046666.1:101464687-101479164 GCF_010883055.1 Belonocnema kinseyi | reverse complement strand
AACTTCCGAAAACGCACTTTTCTGAAGGATTAAAAAAATTGAAAAGCGATTGACCAAGTGTATAGAGCTCCAAGGAGATTATGTTGAAAAATAAAAAAAAATGTACCCAAAAAAAACTGTTTTTATACTTCATTTTAAGGCCTTATTGAACTACCCTCCTAGTTTAACAAAGCTCAATCGCGAAAGTTCTTTGGACTGATACTTTTCAATTGTGTTTAAAACAAACAAATGCTTGCGTTTCGAACCAGAGTTCTGAAACCTATAAAGCAAATGAAAACTGTTACATTTAATCTGCGTTTGCCCTGGAGGTCCGATGAACCGAATGTAGCCTCTACAAAATACCCGTAAAGACCCCATTGGGTCCCCATTCGGTTCCTTTTAAAAAACTCGAAAAACAGCAAAATCAACTTTTAAATAGTTGAAATTCGGATTCTATGTTAAAATTCCCAATAGAAGGTCACGGAATAATCGCAATAGTTTTTTGTGCAGCTGTAAAAAGTTTAAAAATATATAATACGTATAACGCCGGTTGACTGCTACACTTCAAACGCATCGCGTCTATAAGTAGCAGTCAACAGGCGTTATACCTCTTATATTATTTTAAACACCTTCTATTGGGAATTTTAACGTAGAATCCGAATTTCAACCATTTAAAAGTTGATTTTGCTGGTTTTTCCAGTTTTTTTAAAAAATGAACCGAATGCGGACCTAATGGTGTCTTTACGGGTACTTTGTAGAGGCTCCATTCGATTCCTTTGGTCCTCCAGGGTGAAGTTGAATCTCTCTCAAAACTTCACTGAAATGGAAAATATTTGGATGCGTTTGATTGAAAGACTGATTAAAATATCTCCAAAATTAAGAATGCGGAAAATGAAAAGGGCGGGGAAGAGAAGGGCTGGACTTCCTGCCGTAGACCGTCAGTGGAAAGGGACGTTCGCTCCCCTCAGCCGGTGGCTATCTGTGAAGGTCGGGAGTGAAAAGTCAATCGCCCATCTTTAACATCAGTATCGATCTTACTATCTGAATTTTTGTCATCACTCGTCTTTTGATCAGCGACAGTGGCATTTTCAGTGCAACCTACTGCAAATACCTATATAGGTGCCTGTAAAGGCTACTAATCAGATTCTATATAAGGATCCTATTAGTGACCTATATAGGTCATTATAGGTGCCACCTATAGGAAATGAAACAGCTTCCTGCATATGATCCTTTATAGAATCCTATATAAATCCTATATAGGTCACTAATAAGATATTATATAATGTCCTATGCAGGGAGCTGTTTCATTTACTATAGGTGACTCCTATACGGACCTATATAGGTGACCCTATATAGGATCCTATATAGGTCACTTATAGGATAATTATATAGAATCCTTTTAGTGACCTATATATGTATTTGCAATAGGGAAATGTTCTGCTTCTTCACGGTACGTAAGTAGTAAGGCACCACTTCGACCAGACACCCCTTCCACTACTCCTCAACCCACCTTACCGCACTATGGCGACGACCCCCTCGCAGGTGGTTGTGTGTATATGAAGAGCTACCACCCTTCACTACATTTAAATCTAATTACACCACTCTAACGGAAATGCACTTCCGCCCTCACCCTTCCTAGATTATATGTATATAGGTTAAGAGTGAATCCCCAGAAATAGAATTATTTAGCATGGATGGTTTGATGTGATTCTATTTAGAATCTTTTTATAGTTGCAGTTACATGGTGGCGATCCCCTCGCAAGTGTCTATAAAGAGCTGCCACCTTGGCTAGATTATATTAGAATCTTTTTTATAGTTACAGTTAAGTGGGGTATGAATACCTTACACTGTTCTGGTAAAATTAGGTCCCCTCCTATTTCGTATAACTGATACATTTTATGATGAAAAAATATAATTTAAACTATTCAGTGTTGTACTTAAATGCTACTTATACACTAGAGGTGTAAGGATCTTTTAAATGAAAACATAACATTTTACATTTTAATTTGAATACATTTATTGATTAAAATATTTTGATGAGAAAAAATAGTATACATATATTAATCATAACATTCGGCGTGTATTTATAGTAAGAAAAGTGTGGCTAATTTTGACGATGCTGTCTGTGTACATGAAACAAGAGCACTATTTTGTTTATAATATTTACCACTATTCAGTCGTCGGCTTCTCATTGAAGAAGAGTTTTTCTTCCATTTATTCTTCTATAACAGTTTTTTGTAAAATTTACGGACGATATTATCATTTTCGTCTACATTATTCGTAAAGAAATGAGTAAAGTCAGACAAAGAATAATTATGACACATGCAATGAAGAAATGAAATTTCCTCGTAAACGAAGATGTTCAGGTACAAGAGGCGATAGCCCGTAACTGTCAAAGTAGGTAGCTCGTCCGTTGTTTCCGACGTACATTACGACCAATGGGTACCAGGCTGTTTATCTCCATCCGTATTAGCGACAATTGCATCACGTTTTGTCCACCACTTGGGAATCTGATCGGCTGGTTATACACCTACTGTCCTTGCTTCAGTGAGTTGAAGCACATGCAGTATCTGAAGACTGTTCATATTTTTTTTTGAAGATATCAAATTTTCTTGAGTCGAGAATTCAACAGTATCCTCTCCTAAATCTTCTGAACTGCATGAAAGGTTATGTCCTACGGTTGCAGACGATATGGCTAGACGCGTAATGTAGGCTGATGTTTTATTGTCTGCGTGTGAAAGCGCTCCATCTATTCGTTCCTTCTCGATACAATTCTTGAATCGCAGAGCATTATTAAGAGCACATACAAATTTTGAGTCCTTTTTACCCCATGATAAAAGCAAAAATCATCCAAGAACTTCAACCTTTTAAACGATGGGCAGCTTAGCAAAAGAGCCTTCTCATGTCCTCGAATGTATATTAGTCTAGCAGTTCGGACAACGTCTCGAAGATTAGCATGGTGAAAATTCATTGAAGCATCTCCTTCAAACTATTCAATTCCATGATGTTTGCAACTGAGCCAATTATTTTGTCGTTGAGATGGACTTGTGAGATCAGTGAAAGCATAAGGTTGAGAGGTAGTCCAATGAGCTATACAGTAGTGATCTATAGTAACCAAAGCTACTTCTTTAGGCCTTAAACGACCGGAATTATCACGAACCCCTTGTATACCAATCACGTAATCGACCATGATTATTTTCAATACACTATGTAGGAGTAGACAGATTCCTCCCGTGACGAACAAGTAGAGACTAAGGTATTCAATGAGAAGTTTGTCCACTAAATATAAAATACTCCCACTTCAACTAAGCTCTGAAATCTGCTAAAACTTGTCAAGACGAGTCTATTTCCAAAACATTATCATACTCTGCATATACTAGACAATTAATTGTGTTAGCAAGTGCCTCTTCAAAATCTACTTCAATTCTGAGACTTCCATGTTTGACGAGATTCCAATGAGAATAGCAATTTGCGGACAAATCAGGTGTAAGATCAAAAGCAAATAAATAATTTCCGCCTGGATATTGTTATCGATCAATACTATTTTCTTCATTTAGAAAATGAGTACCACTTCCAGTAAATAGTGTGTTATACGCATCGATATAGAGCCCTTTAGTGTTGAACGTTGGCTGTAGATAAAATGATAGATGATTTATTTTAAAATTTTGGAAATTGAAGGGGTTTTGTTCCCATTGCCATTATATGCAGTATTTTCTACAAACCCTATTATTATTCTTTTTGGTAATTGCCCAAGAATAACATTGTCAAGAGTTTCACAATTAACACCCGAGTGCATCGTCAAGGCTTTAACTTCGACACGTGTGATAGGATATTTTGCATCACCCTGAGATAGAGCTTTAGCGTGTGCAAGAAGAACACCGGGGTTAATTTTTGCTCGTAATTCTACACCATTGATAAGAAATTTATCTTGATTAAAAACGTCGCAGTGTAAATGACCTATAAGATCAATAGATTTATCAGCACCAAAATATTTTTGTCGAGATTTTAAACCCTCATTAGCATCGAAATCATCCATTTTTCCAGCAGTATCATTATACTATAGAGATGACGTAAGATGACTGTCTTTTGCAGCTGGCCCGCAGTTAAGTAAAGTCTCGACGTATGCTCGATATGCATAAGAGTTACTATGAGGTGATACTAATTTTTGATTAAAATATACGTCCACCTGATTGAACAGTGAATGCATGAAATTGTTTACTGGTCCTACTTTATCTAGCTGGACTGTATTTGCGGCTACTCTTTCAGGAGTTACTAGCTTTACTCGAAGACTGATTTATAATTTAATTTTAAAATTAATTTAATTTAAAAATTTAATAATTTATAATGAATCCATTGCGAGCTTTCTATAGATGTCTGCGTTGGAGGCAGTGAAAAAAGATCTAGCTCTGACTTCAAACACTCACAGGAATGAGAATAAAGAAACAACATTTTTACTCTTATTTATTTCCAAAAATATCTTTAATTTCGCACAATACGATTTTCAAACGAATCATCGTGTCTCACATGAAAAAATGTACGAGGAAGTTGTATTTCTGTCAGTGCTACGGCCCACTGCCCTTGTAGACGAATCTCATGTGGCAGTTGTGTTATATAATTGGAAGTGGTATCCACGGGAAAATATTTCATACTACTATTGCTTGGTAAAATAAGGTAAAATTTTAATATATTCATTTTTACAAGTTTTTTAAATTTGAGGCTGGAGTCCACGAATTAAATTTATCAGGATAACCTACCCACTTAACAAGAAATTGTTTTCTGTTTCCCTTGCCTTTAGTCTATAATATTTTTTTAATTTGAAATTCTTCTTCCTCAATGTTTTTATTTTTGAAATCAGGCAATTCTTGTTCGTAAAAAATACCTTCTATTTCTTCTGCTAGATCTTTCAACTCATACATGTAAGGTGCTTGACTCCTTCCTGTGATGACCCGCCTTATAACAAACAATTCCTCACTCCAGCCAGACTGATAATCTTTCTCAAAGACACCTTTCTCACGACTTATTCTGACTTTGTCGTCAACATTGTACTTAGGCTTTTTTTTGGACTTTTTTTCTTTACAAAAACGACGCTGAATATTCACTCGAGCTTCGGCTGCATTCGATAAATTAATTAACTTCAGAAGGTGTCATTCTAATACTAGAATGTCTAGCATTATTGTAAGCACTCACAATTTGTTGCAAAACATCAATATATCGTCGAGTATTTCTAGGTGTAAAATACCTCCATATGCGTTCCTTGAGTGTTCGATTGAAACGTTCGAATACGGCTGCTATAACATTAAGATCCCGCGTTCACGGAATTTTATCCCATTATCAGTCAGATATCTTTTAAAAGAAACTCCTAAGAATTCCTTTCCTATGTCTGATTGCAAACAGAAAGGCGAACGATGATTACTTCTTTGTAAAATACGATTAAAAGCATTTTTAACCTCCAGTGCTGTTTTATGTCGAAGTGTCTCAACCCAGGCAAATTTACTTAAGATATCAATTACTACTAATGGATAGCGATAATTATCGTTATAAGTAAATACACTTTGCATGTCAATTAAATCACATTCCCAAACCTCTTAAAAATTGGAAACTGTGTAATGAGCTCTTTGAAATTTTTGTCGAATAGGCCTGTGTAAAGTGAATGTGTCCTAAGATTTCAGCCAATTAAGTACTTGTATGCGAGATACTTTACAACGTGCAGCACGAATTAATTTTTCTGCACCGCTGTAGGAAGCAGGATGACCGTGATTGTAGTATATTTCGTCAAGTAGCTTCATATAAGAATAAAAGACTGCCACTTAATTAACATTCCTGAACCAGATTGTACCTTCTCGTGGCGACTACTTTTTCTAACCCTACTACGACTCCTCGCACGAATTGAATTATTCGGAGCTATAAGAGCTTTATTTATTCTTGTTTCATCCTCAGTAGTTTCATCATCTGTTATAAGAGAATCTTGGTTTAATCGGTAGTTGATATCGCGCTCTATCTATCTATCTGCTTAGCAGTCAGATGGCAGTTTTCAACCCATTGTAAAAATTGTGTCCAACAAACTAGGCGGGATAACATTTGTGGCTGCAACATGGTCCAAATTCCAAGAACAGTTCAAATTCATAAGTGCCTACTTTGAATCTGAGGGCTATTCAATGTCAGAGCCGGAAACACTCAATATTAATGACTACATATTGAAGTTCATGACGTCCTACGGTGAAAAGAATATTCTTTTTGCCAAAACACCTGCTTCTGAGGGTGATTGTAAAGATAGTGAAAATGGTGAAAAATCTTGTAAAAACAAGAAGAAAAAGCTTTTGTGCCTTCAGTGGCTATGAAGAAAGCTAGCTTTATTGATTTGAAAAATATTATGTTGTGTTTGAATGAATATTTTGGGATACTTCAAGCTTTACACGTTTTGGTGCAGGATTGTATGTCACGGATTTTAGAATTATTAACTGAACATTGTATTTATTTAAAGATAGTCGAACCATCTGAGAATTTTATTTTCGAGTTAATGAACCACGAAAAGTGCGACGAGTTTAAAAATTCTAATGTATGAATATCTATCTTCGAAATTCAACGTCTATTATATTGATATTATTTACCATGAGATTGGGGGTGTATTATGTATCCATGTAGCTTTTAGTGTACGAAAAAATGTACTAACAAGAATTACGTTGAACTAATCATGCTGTAATATTATGAAAAGGTGTAACATTACATATGTCTGCTTGAACTATATGTAATATATGCTGATTATCATGTGTGTCCTATGTTTCTTTTTCAAAAATATTTTAATCAATAAATGTGACGAAACTGAAATGTTCAATGTTATGTTTTCATTTATAAAAATCCTCACCTCTAGTATATTAATAGAAATATATCAAATATATGAACAAGATTATATGTATATATGTAGTCGAAATAGGAGGTGACCTAATCTTACCAGAATAGTGTAAGGTATTCTCACTCCATTTAACTGTAACTACAAAAAGATTCTAATATAATCTAGCCAAGGTGAGGGGGAAGTGCATTTCGTAAAGAGCGATATAATTAAATTCATATGTAGTGAAGAGTGACAGCTCTTTATAGACATACAACCACTCGTGAGGGGGTCGCCATCATGCAACTGCAACTATAAAAAGATTCTAAATAGAATCACATCAAACCATCCATGCTAAATAATTCTATTTTTGGGTATTTACTCTTAACCTAAATACATATAATCTAGGAAGGGTGAGGGCGGAAGTTTATTTCCGACAGAGTGGTATAATTAGATTAAAATGTAGTGAAGGGTGGCAGCTCTTCATATACACACAACCACCTGCGGGGGGGAAGTCGCCATAGTGCGGTAAGGGGGGTTGAGGAGTAGTGGAAGGGGTGTCTGGTCGAAGTGGTGCCTTACTACTCACGTGGGAGCACGGACTGAAGCCACTTCATGCTCATCGCATTTTTCAAGGTGTTCTTTGAAGGTCGTCATTTCAGCCTCAACAAATCCTTGTGCACACCCTGGTCGACCGAAGGAACCAAAAGGAGCCTCTACAAAGTACCCTAGAAGACCCTACTGAGTCCCCCTTCGGTTCCTGCTTAAAGAACTAAAAAAACAGCAAAATAAACCTTTAAATTGATGAAATTCGGACTCTACGTTAAAATTTCCATTAAAAACTCCCGGAGTAATCGCAATACCTTTTTTTTCAGCGATAACAATTTTTTAAAATATCATTAACTTCTGCTGAAGGTGACTTCAAGTGCATCCATAATAGATAAAGTAGTATGTTGCACGCGAAGGATAAAAATAAAATTCAAACTGCCCCTTTCAGATCCTTCGGTCCGCCAGGGCAAGGGGAACGATACTTCATCGTACAATTGAAGAATCCTCTTAATGTTCTTTTCGAGTTCTAAAAAGCAAGGCAAGCTCTTCATTTTCTTACTTTTTGCATCGAAGACTTTCGAACTCAGTGCCCAATTAAGGCAGTATTCTACTTTGAACGCTGGAAAAAAATATTTTTTTGTGAATTTTTTTTATAGTAATATTAAATATATTAATTTAGTGCTTGTAGAGCATTATAAATACACTTTTTAAATCTATTAAAAATTTTTTTAAATTTATTTTATACACTTTTTACGCTTGAAAACTGCATCCACACCTTCTTACTCGAAAAGTAGGAAGGTGTGCGGTGTTGATAAAATGTCGATAACGATTGACCGGAGACAGGACACTCAGAAAGTTTTAGATTCAGTACAACTGCACGCGCGTTATTAGCTCGCTCACGTAGATATGTTCTAAGGATGGAAAAGTACAGTTAGAATGCTCGGATCGTCTTAAAATTATAGTATGACATTCTTACACAGATATACTTTCAAAAAATGTAAAAAAATTTTTTTGGTTTAAGTTCTGAAGTAGAATACAGCCTTAAGAAAATTTTTGATGGCGAGAATAAGCTCTGGATTCTTGTCGTACATTATAAAACTGTTGGCAGTACCAGTCACATTATTGATGTCAAGAATGAAATCAGCTGATTCTTGTAGCGTATCGGATACAACGAGGTTTTTGTCGTAAGCTTCGTGCATTGCTTTGCCTATTCGACCGCCAACCCCTTGCAAGGCACGCCGAACACTCATCTTTTGAAATGAGTTGAGAAACATGTGGTCCTCTTTTATGTGCCCTACTCGGTAAGAAGAGATGAATTCAGAAAAATTCAGAATCTGAGTTCCAATTAATACATAAATTTTTCTCCTTCGAAAGTTCCGCCAAGGAGTAGAAAAAAAGCAAAATCTTCTTTTTAATAAGCTTAGAAAAATTTAATGGAAGCGTATTGAGAGGAATACAAAAATAAAGGAATACAAAAGAAAGAATAGAAAGGCAAAGAAGAATGACACTTTAAAAACGAAAAAATAGTTTGTACACCGAAAAAATATGTAACTATATTAGTTCAATAATACCTTGAACTAATACGCTTCGCATAAATTAGAACTCAGTAGGTAAAAAAATCGAACTGGATCTCTTCATTTAATTTGTAATTTTATCAGTTTAAGTATAGAACCGACGCTATAGCAATACCACTTTTGTATCGGGTACGTAACGAAATTTGAATCACAGCGCGGCGATATAGATATACTCGCTATGCTTCGCTCCGTTCAACTCTGCTGGTTCGAATGACGACGAACAGCGAGGATCCAACGAATCTGTAACTTAGGAGCTTCACATGGGCATTGCGCTGAGTTGAGGCGCCGGACAATATGTTTTGGTAAAAATTAAAGAATAATTATTTAAATAACAAATCTTGCGTGCTCTCAAATTTAAACGTTACAGATTCGTTAGATCCTCACTGTTCGTCGTCATTCAAACTAGCAGAGTCGAACGGAGCGAAGCATAGCGAGCATATCTATATCGACGCACTGTGATTCAAATTTCGTTACGTACCCGATACAAAGTGGAAAAGTATCTGTTTCGATGCTTTAGAACAGCTATTGTTATATTCGGTATGGCTATAGCGTCGGTTCTATACTCAAACCGATAAAATTACAAATTAAATGAAGAGATCCAGTTGAAATTTTTTACCTACTGAGTTCTAATTTATGCGAAGCGTATTAGTTCAAGGTATTATTGAACTAATATAGTTGCATATTTTTTTCGGTGTAGTATTGTCTAGGAATATTTTTATAATTCTGTTTAAAGATAAATTAATTTTGTTTAGATGACAGAATATTATTAAATGAATTTATTATTATTTATTATACTATTATATCTATAATATGTTTAAACAATATTAAATATTATAATTAAAATTACTCCACCGTAATAGCAGGCAAAAAATTGAAATTTAGAAACTTATATTCCACAAAACCGAATAGAAACTATGCATATGCACATATATTGTGAACAGATTAGAAGGAAATAAAATAATCGAAAATAAATCATGCAAGTATGGAATTGAAAATAAATTTGAGAACAAAATTGAAATTTCCAAACTTATGTTGCACACGGAGGAAAAGAAACTATTTAAGTGCACATATTTGATCGACATTAAAAGGAATTAAATAAGTTAAAAATACGGCATGTAATTACACAAATAAAAATAACCGTAAGAGGTGTATCTATTGATCGGATTAGAAGGAATTAAAAAAGTGGAAAATATATTCGCCTGCATGGAATACAACACAAGTGTCAATCGTTAAGGAAAGAAAAAAGAATTGGTTTTGGAGATAAACCTATAATTTCGTTGGGCATTTCTCCCGAATTTCGGTCTTCTTGCCATACCCTTCTCATGTCCAAACAACACAGTTTCTTGCCTTTCATGTATATTCGTCCAAACATACGAAGAGTAGTCACAAAGTATTTTAATTCATGGAGAAAACCTGGCGGACTGAAGGAACCGATAGGAGCCTCTACAAAGTACCCTTAAAGACCCCAATGAGTCCCCCTTCGGTTGCTTCTTAAGAAACTAAAAAAAAAAAAACAGCAAGATCAACTTTTAAATCGTTGAAATTCCGATTCCACGTTAAAATTTGCATTAGTAACTCACGGAGTAATCGCAATACTTTTTCTTGCAGCGTTAAAAACTTGAAAAAATAAAATACCTGTCATTTACGTGGGCCGAAGGCGGTTTCAAATGACGAGCCGAGAATAAAAGGGGCGTAGAATAAGTATAGGAGCGAAAAAGAATAAAAAAAGTTTAAGCGTAAGAACGGTTTGAATGAGCGCCAGAGGTAAAGGCCAATTCAGACTAGCCGTTGTCGGTTGCGGTTCACCGGTTCTCGGTTGACCGGTGCAGTTCACACTGCGCCGATTCAGCTTACACGATAGTCATTCTCAGGCATGCGCGGTACATAGATTAAAGTGACGTGTAGCAAGCTCAAGAAACAGCTGACAGGCCTCGTGGCGACTTGCAACCGAGAACGGCTGGTCTGAATTGGCCTTAAAGCGGATTGAAATACGCTAAGGGCAAAAATGGGTTTAACGCCCAAAAAGGTTCTCCTCGCGTCTGTCACTCAACCCGTTTTTCCCCCTAGTCTTGTGGAAAGCCAGTTTACGTTGCACCCATGGACATACGAAACAAGAGACTAGGCATGCCATTGTGCGGGTGATGAAATGAGGGGGGAGGTCCACCACCTTTTGATGTCCCGTGACAAACATGGCAGCTCCCACATGTTTATATTTTCATGTACAGTTTGTCGCAAAAATGCTCGTGCGCATAATCAAATGGCACATAGTAAGATAACGGCTCTCCCCACTCATGGAATTCTCCCCCTCCCGTGGATTCAACTCCGCTCGCTCAAGTTAGGATGGCATGCCTAGTCCCGTGTTTCCTATGTCCATGGTCGCACCAAAAAGCGACGCTTATTAAGTGACTCAAAAGTGACTACCTGCGTTTATTTTAATTTTCCGCTTTTGTTGGTGTTTGGATACAATCCAATTTTTTTCCACATTATAATATATATTAGTTTAAATTGTGTATTATGTATCATTATGTGCTGTTTGTAGTTTTTCAGCGAAAATTATGGCAATTTTTCTAGGATTTGTTTTTTGGAATTTACAATTGGAATAAGTTAAATTTTTAGTTAAAAATATTACTTTTAACAAACAACCTAACTTTCAACAACAAAAAAAGCTAACTTTAAAAAAAGATAATTTTTCTAGGATTTGTTTTTTGGAATTTTCAATCGGAATAAGTTAAACTTTTAGTTAAAAATATTACTTTTAACAAACATTTTCAAACAAAGCGATGCATCTTTTAAATAAAATTGTAAATGTTTTATTGGGACAGTTGCATTTTTAACAAAAAATATGAATTTTTAACTGAAATGATGAATCTTTAAATAGAATAATTGATTTTTTTACCAAAAAGATCAATTTCTAATGCAACAAAAAACGATTTTTCAGCTAAGATGGATAATTTTTTAACCAGAAATCAAATAAAAATACGTTTAGTCAAAAAATGAAAGCTCACCCAAGAAGATGACTTTATTATCTAAAATTAAGGAAGATGCAACTGTGTCAATTTTCATCAAAATGGACGAATATCTAACTGAAATACTTTATAAATTGATAAATAAATTAATTTATAAATAAATACGTTAATCGAAAAGAATAATTTTTAGACAAGAAGATTAAATTTCAAAGAAAAAGATCAATATCTACCAAAAAATCCATTTTTTAACAAAATACGCGCATTTTCAACGAAATAGTCAAATTATAAATTTAAAAAGACCAATTTACATACAAATTGTTTAACTTTGAACTAGAAATGATCAATTTTCAACTAAAAATAGATCAATTAAATTTTCAGTTAAAGGAATTAATTTTTAACCAAAATTAAGATTTTTTATCTAAAATGTTGAATCTTCAACTGATATAGTTGATTTTTGTGCCAAAAAGATAAATTTTCTACTAAAAAAGACGAATTTTCACAAAGTGAAAATGAATTGAAAATCAAAGCGATGAATCGTAAACCAAAAAAATAATTTTTAACAAAAGAGTTTAACTTTTAACCAGCCAGTTGAATAATTTTCAATAAAAAACAGATGAATTCGTAACAAACAATGTAAACAATTTACATTATAATTCAGAAATACTTCAGAAATTCAGAAATACTTCTTGGAATAATACTTCTACTCTAAAACCTTCTTGAAGTACTTTCTTTACCTAACATTTTAAAGAGGGAACTTTCAAATCGTGACAAATTCTGACTTGGAAGACGGATTTTTTAAAATTCCTTTCTTTTAAATTTTTCTTCTAATTCATTACAAAGTTTCCGTTACATGTAAAACATTCCCTGTTTCAAGTGAAATTATATTTCTTTACTGAAGCTCCCTGTCCTAAAATAAAACTAATAACTATTTTCTGAAGTTCCCTGTTCCAAGTCAGATAAATGTTACACCTCATTTATCTGACTTGGAACAGGGAACTTCAGAAAATAGTTATTCGCCTTTACGAATTTAAATGCAGCGCGCGCTTAGCAGAATGAATAGGTAGTTACATTACGGCAGATCGGAGGTTGATTTGACCAACGAAGTTGACCGTCGGGTTGCATATGTTTTCAAATTTAGAGTGTTGACATATTTCAAACCGGCAACAGTCCTTGAGTTTTCTTTCGGGTTTATAAATAATCATTGAATACGTGCTGGTGCTATTTGGTCTGTTTTCGTCATCAGTGTAACTTGTGCATGGTAAGTACCCATTAGGCACAAAGTTTGGCGACGTCTTTACGACATCGTTGTGACATCTTTACGATAACTCTACGACATCCTATGTCCATGTCGTTAAGGTGTCTTTACGATATCGTAAATAAGTCGCATGATCTGACGATGTCTTTACGACATCGTAAAGAAAGCGAAACGACATGAACATATATGTCGTAAAATTGTCGTAAAGATGTCGTAGCAATGTCGTAAAGACGTCGCCAAGTTTTGTGCCCACTGGGTACCTAAATTTTGAACTAAATACTTCTAAACATCCTTTTTTCTTTGTGCGCTTTTTGTGATTACTAACCTCAATTCCTAACCTCAGGCCTCGTACACAGGTCCTACACTGAACTTTACTTTTTCAGCATTTTGGCAGTGTACTAACCTAATATTTAAAATTAAAAAAAATGAACTTGATATATTTAAAATCTTATTCTTTTTTAGAAATTATCAAGATTTCTATTTATTTATGGTAATTAAGCTTCACAATACGTTTGTTTAATTTTGTTAAGTTATTTTTATTTGTATTCCTGACAAATTAATAATTGTTTAATTTCTATTTACACATCAAAAATCTCATGAAAATCTTTAAAAAATATTCTCTTCAAATTATGATTTTTTGAATAACATAAAACTTTCAATTTTCCCAGGAATCTTAAGAAGATGTTTTTATTATGTTGAAACCTTGCAAAATCTTCAAAAATCGACATTATGTTTTACATTTTTTGGAATCTTTTCAAATTTTAAATTATTTTTTAGATTTTTACAAAACTTCTAAATATATTTCAAAATGACTCAATTTTTTCCTAAAACTTTTAATAAATCCTGCAAAATTAAAAAAATTTCCTTAAATCTAATGGGTTAAAAATGAAATATTTTAGACTCAAACAACATTTAAATAGAATTTCAAATCTCATAAAAGCATTTAATTATGAATCTAATAATTTGAAATTATTTAAAAATTGAAAATAGTTTGTACAGTTTCAATCATTCGTTTACATTTCTTTAACTACTAAGGCTTTCGAATAGAAACAGTTCAATTTTTAACGTTAAAATCTAAATTGTTCAATTTTGACCAGATTTAGAATTGACCTGTAAAATAAAAATTATTGTTAAAATCTTAATACTTGAAATAAAGTTCAATTTTGAAAATCATAAATCATTTTATATTTACAGTTGATCAACTTACTAGGCAGTCTGATAAGTATCTGAAAATTCTAAGAGATGGCATTAGTATTCACTAATGTGAACCATTTTCGTCGAGCTTGATCCTTCAAATAACGCCTGTCAAAACTTCAGCCATTTATGTT
>NC_046666.1:101462495-101464587 GCF_010883055.1 Belonocnema kinseyi | reverse complement strand
CTAATGCTGTAGGCATATCATTGGAACGTGTGGGCAATATCGTGCATTCAGTTTTGGGCATGAAGAAGCTCTGCGCGCGATGGGTACCGCGTTTGCTCACAGAGGACCAAAACCGAATTCGTGTAACAACTTTCCAGCAGAATTTGGCATTATTTTCGCGTAAGCCAACTGAGTTTTTGCGCCGATTCATAACCATGGATGAAACTTGGATCCACTACGACACTCCTGAGTCAACGCAACAGGCAAAATAGTGGATTCCACCGGGCCAAAGTGCTCCGAAGCGTCCAAAAACGCAACAATGGGTCGGAAAGGTTATGACCTCCGTATTTTGGGATGCACATGAAATAATATTCGTGGACTACCTTGAAAAAGGTAAAACCATAATCGGAGCATACTATTCATCATTATTGGACCGATTGAAAATCGAAATCGCCGAAAAACGACTGCATTTGAAGAAGAAAAAACCGCTTTATCATCACGACAATGCGCCCGTTCATTCATGCTTAGTTGCACAAGCAAAATTGCATTAAATCGGCTTCGAATTGGTTCCTCAGCCATCGTATTCACCAGACCTGGCCCCCAGCGACTATTACTTGTTCCCTAACCTGAAGAGATGGCTCACCGGTAAGTGTTTTTACTCAAATGAGGAGCTCATAGCTGAAACTGAGGCGTATTTTGGAGACCTTCCGATCGAGTACTTTTCGGACGGTATCAAAAAGTTAGAAAATCGTTGGACTCGCTGTATCGACCTAAAAGGAGAGTATGTTGAAAAATAAAACCGACTTTGGCCAAAAAAACGTCTCCGTGTTTCATTTTTCAGGGACTTATCAGACTGCCTAGTAACACGATTTTTGTCAACAAATTTCAATTTCAAACGCTATTAGTTTTTACTTGTTTAAAATAAACTTTTCTCCGTCTTTTATTGCGTCCACTTTTTCAAGTAGGTGCATTATCTAATAATTAGTAATTGATACTGGAAATGTATTGCCCGTTGGCAAATGAAATAATTAAAAATCTGACTACGATTAAGATATTCTGTGTTCGTTGCTCGTTGCAATATATGATTATAAATGTCTATTTTAAGTTTATTGTCCGTTGGTATATGAAATAATTAAGAGTCTAACTACGATTAAGATATTCTGTTCCCGTTGCTCATTGCTGTATACAATTATAAATTTATATTTTAAGTTTATTGCCCGTTGGCATGAAAAATGGAAATTTGTTAATGTGCCGGAGATAAATTATAAAAAAGGTATTCGTCCATTGTAAAAAGACATGAAAACGGCGTTACAATTATTTTAGTAATTAAATAGACTCAAAAAGTAACTCCTCACTGCAGATAAAACTATTTTAAGGACAAATAAATGTCTGACTACGATTGAGATCAAAGAAATTTCGAAGGCTTTTTAGTTGATATGTTATGCTTGTTCATCGTTCATTGTTTAAACAAGTTTCTTAAAACAAATACATTATTTATGAAGAAGAAAAATAATATAAAATATGTTTTGGAAAGTATGTACCAGGGCAAGACTTTTTTTGAACAATTAACCGTTCTCAGGTTATAGCGTTTTGAATAATTACCCAGTGGGCACTAAATTTGGCGAAGTCCTTACGATATCGTAAATACATCGTCAGATCATACGACATATTTACGATATCGTGAAGACGACTTAACAACATGGACATAGGATGTCGTAAAGTTGTCGTAAAGATGTCGTAAAGACGTTGCCAAATTTTTTGCCCAATGGGTAAATTTGTACTAAGATCGACATATTTGTAGAAGATAAAACACGTACACAGCAGAAAAACAAATTTTGATCGAAGTAAAAGTTGTTTATGCGCAAATTAGAAAAAAAACTCTGTTTTGAACAACTATTTGTGTAATATTCCATGCATTGATGAAAAAAAGGTTATTTTTTAAATTTGTTCATAAAAAAAACTTTTATTTCTATCTCAAAATTTTCTTTTTCTTGTCTCTAGTACGTGCCTTGAAAATGAATTTGTCTTTTTTGAAAAATTTTTAGTCAGACAAGTGCTGCGATATCTCTGCAAATCTGTAAATTTCAGTGCAAATTTAATTGTTTATAATGAT
>NC_046666.1:101460462-101462395 GCF_010883055.1 Belonocnema kinseyi | reverse complement strand
GCTGCCTCCTGACAAAACTAGTGAAAAATGCTATAAGTATCAACCGGATGTAAGCGTAAAAACAGTTATATGCATAATATGTGAAGCGGTATATCACAAAAGTGAGTATGATAGGTTATCTATCAAGAAGTATGCTGGAAACAACTTGGTAATGTGTCTTGAACATAACCAACCAAACCTAACCTCAAAAATTTCGGAGGGAAATCTAAGTGAGTCAACTAGATATTTAATTGCGCAAATAAAAACAAAAGTACATGGCAACTGCAAAAGGAGTTGCTTGATGAAATATCTGATAAAACACTAGATCTTCATAATTCAACAATTTTTGATCCAGAGGTCCAACAGCAACAAGAATGCCAGCTTACCGAAAACACACTATTAAAAGCACTGAACAAGGAACTGAGTGAAAAAAATGAATTACTTCGTGAACTTCTAACTTTGCAAAAAACCACAGCAATAAACAAGGCAACTTATGCTGAAGTTACCTTAAACATAAAACAAAAACCAAAAACGATACCTAAAATTATTGTCAAAAACACTAATAAAAAAAAACAGTGATAACACAAATATAAAGAAAAGCATTACACCTATTAACAAAAGACAAAAGTATTCAAGGTAAAGATGTGATTATTTAAAAAAATGATATAATTATAAATTGTGTTGTTTGCGAAAGTGTAATAGCTGCTGAAAAATTACTAAAAAGTGAACTGGATAAAAATTGTGAAATTACAACTGAAAAATTAAATAATTCAAAGATAAAAATAGTTAACATAGATAACTCTACAAACATGGATTTAGAAACAATTGAAAATGACATAAATATAAGAAACTTCAGGAATTTTAATGATAAGGGAAAAGTTCTTCACATATACACTGTGAAAGAAAAAGGATTAACCAGTGTAATAATGGAAGTTAATACTGAAGTTTATAAATATATCAGAGAAAAGAACAATAGAATCTTAGTTGGTTACCAAAGCTGCAAAGTTTTTGACGTAATTAATGTCAAACCTTGTCATAATTGTGGTGGTTTTGGACATAGTACAATTAAATGTAGGAACAGTTTAGTATGTTTGCGCTGCTCACTGAAATACAAAACATGTGATTGCAACACTAACACCATTAAGTGTCCAAATTGTTCATATAGTAATGATAAATACAACACAGTTTATAATACAAATCACTCTGCTTTTGATCATAACAAATGTGAAATTTATAATAAAAAAATAAAAAGATACATAACCTCAACGGATCATCCACTGCAACCTACATTACCTACAATCAACAATACATATAATTATCGACAACAGAGGCGAAACAACAGATTTGACTCACCGTTACCAACTGTACTAAAAACAAATGTATCACAACCTCAAGACTCAACTAATAAGGAAGAGTTATAATGGCACAACACATCAACTTCATTGAAGACATTCAGAACCAAGTTATCAAACATGAAGGTGTGTATCACAATATAAAATCTCTCAATTAGGATGGAACCATTAAAGACAATCGCATCTTATATGTAAATGTTCGTAGTATTAACCATAATTTGGATAAACTCGACATTCTTATTAAGAGATTAAAAATTAAACCGTATGTTATAGTATACGCCGAATCATGGAACATTGATAATATAGATTTATATAAACTACAAGGCTTTAAAACCTACTATAATGAAAGTAACCTAAACAAATCAGACGGAGTAATTATTTTTATAAATGATTGTGTCAAAGAGACTACAGAAATGGTACAAATAGTACCATCTGATTATTGGCGACTTTAACATTCATATTTTAAAATAAAATATTATTGGTGAAGCTTTCTTAAACAATCTACTTGAAAAAGGTTTTTATCCAGATTTCATTGGTATAACTAGACCATTGAATGAAAGTGGAAAAGGATCATGCATTGATAATATATTTATAAAGAATAA
>NC_046666.1:101447453-101460362 GCF_010883055.1 Belonocnema kinseyi | reverse complement strand
AATAATATATATAATATATAATAAATAAATAAATATAACAAATAAATACAAATAAAACACCTAAACCGGAAAACTTTTAACACAAATACTTCTTCAATTATAAAAAATGAGCATTATTGTAGCATCAATAGACTGGGGAAAATATAAACTAATTCATGATCCGAATGAAGCCATGAATGGGCTAATCAAAAATATACAAGATTGTATAGATTAAATAAAACTAGGAAAGACAAATAATAATCGCAACAATGAAAACAAACCTAGAAAAAGTTGGATTACCAAAGCCATTATGATATCCTGTGAAAAAAAAAATACTTTATAATAAGCTTAAGCATGATCCAATAAACTTGTATCTCTAAAAACAATATAAAATGTATATGAAGATTCTAGATAAAGTAATAAGAGATGCAAAAATAAAATATGATAGGAATCTGATAAATGAAAATTGCAACAACGCTGAACAACTGTGGAATATAATTAACACAAAATTAGGAAAAAAGAGGAAAATTAATAATAACATAAACTACATACTAGATAATGATAATAATAAAATAAGGGATCAAAAAGAAATAGCGTCACACCTCAACTCCTATTATTATAAAATAGGTAAAAATCTATCCAGAAATGTCAAAAAGAAACCCAATAGTAAAAACTTAAATTTGCCACTATATAACTCCAATAATTTTTTTATAATACCAACTGACTACCTTGAAGTACAGAGAATAATTAATGAAATGAAAAATAAAAATGGTGGAATAGACGAAATTAACACACTAACTCTAAAAAATTTATTTCCGTACATCTCTGATGTCTTGGCACACATTTTCAATTTATGCATAGAGAAGTCGATTTGGCCGGATACGCTCAAAGTTGCTGAAATAGTATCAATTTGTAAATCTGGTCACAAATATGACGCTTGTAACTATAGATCGATATCTTTGATATCAAATATTGCTAAAATTATAGAAAAAATAATATATAAAAGACTATACAATTTCATATCGAAAAGCAAAGTATTATCAGAAAACCAGTTTGGCTTTATCAAGAATAAAGGAACGAAAGATGCATTAACTCTAATTACTAAAACTATTTATGATATTCTAGATAAGAGTAAGCCTATATCAATTACTTTTTTAGACTTAGCTAAAGCTTTCGATTGTGTCAACCACGATATCTTGCTAGATAAATTATATAATTATGGTATCCGAGGAAAAGCGTACGATTTAATGAAGAGTTATCTGTCGAATAGGCTTCAAAAAGTTAGAATAGGACATAATGAGAGTGCTTTTGAAATAATAAACACTGGTGTACCCCAAGGAACAATTCTTAGGCCACTACTCTTTATAATATATGATAACGATTTACTAATACAAATGCCAGACAACTCTACATATTATCTCCTATGCTGATGACACTGCCATTTTTTCTATTGATAAAACTTGGAAAGAAGTAGAAACAAAAATGAACAATCTACTTGTAATAGTAGAGGAGTGGCTAGCACTAAATAAGTTAGTTTGAATTTAGGAAAAACTGTATTTATTACTTTTGGTAATTATTGTGATAGCGTTCCTGTAAACTTAGAGATCAAAATAGAAGATAAATACATAAAGAAAGTAGAATACTGTAAATATCTAGGATTAATTATTGATCAGAATTTAAACCGGGATAAACATATTGAATACGTAATCAATAAGACCAAGTATTTAATTTACATTTTTTATAAAATTTCTAAATTTATGCAAACTGATATATTAAGAATGATCTACTATGCTTTCTTTCACAGCATTATAAATTATGGAATAATTGATTGGGGTGGAGCATACATGAATTATCTGAACTTATTACAAAATGTTCCAAAAAGACTATTGAAAATTGTAAATGAAAACACTTTTGTAAGTGAAAACCCAATGAACCTTAGGCAATTATTTTCCTATGAATCACTCCACTACTACTATAATGTTAACAGTGTTAAATTTTCTAAGTCAAATAGTGTAACTAGAAATAAAAATATACAAATACCAAAAAATTACAAAACTTTTAATGGTAAAAACAGCTATCTCAAAGCTATCAAATTGTTTAATAGTCTACCCAATGAATATAAATTACTAAATATATCTAAAAGTTCGAACAGATAAACGTTGAAAGAATGGATAAAATCCAATATTTTAGCCTAATGTTGGAATATAGTACAAAAGCTTTTTTATGTTAACAACAACGGAATATTTCTTTTATATTTTATTTTTAAGTTATATGTAAGTTAATTTTAATCAGTACCCCCGCACAGGTAATTTTTGTTTGCCTCTGGGAGTTGCAGGTTGTATATATTTCTATTGTATATGTATAACTTGTAAAATACTGAATAAACTTAATATTTCAACCTAATATATAGTAATTTAAGAACGGTTAATCGTACAAAAAAAGTGTTATGGGAAACATCAATTTTTCTTTGATCAAAGTTTCTAAAACTTATTTTACAAAAAAATTCTTTATAAATACTGTATTTGTTCAAAAAACCTGTTTTAAAAAATTACCGACCAACTTTCTGAAAATGTAAATTAAAGTGATTCAATTTTAGACTTCGCAATGTATTATATATTAACTGGCGGCTGGATTATTAATAGAGAAAATGTATTATTAAGAATGTTTACGTATAAACATTCTATGTACTGGTTATAATAATTGTTTGAATAAAATTTTTGACAAATTAATTACTTTTTTTATGTCCTAATAACAATAGAAATATAAATGTAAATGTTATTGGAAAATCAAAATGTGCAAGCGATATGCGACGCACGTCGTGATTATCATAACGTGCGAGCGATATGAGCCTCAATTAATGACACATATGTCTCATCAGGTGAGATCACATTCTGCCGATTGATCCACACATATGCGTGCGAATACGCCATCAATTGGCAAGCATTTTGTTATCTGGGTCATAGCTAGCCCATTGACATAATTGAAAATTCTTTGCATTGTTCTACAGCATGGTGGGTATTTCTCTGATAAAAAACAACTTTTTCATAATCCTAATTAGTTAGGACCACAGACAAATCCCTTCGTGCCCTCTATTTAGCGTGCCGAATTTTCAACACGATATCTCATTCCATGTGGACGTAAGTTGGGACAGAAAAGTACCGATCTAATTGCTACTTGTATTTTATTCGAAATTTGTTTTATCAAAATTTCCTCCCGAACAAAGCAGAGACATGGACTTTATTACCTCCTCTTTAATTTCCTAAACTTTCAGAGTGATTCCTCATTTCGTGAGACGTAAATTGGGAAAGAAAAATTGAGAACCAGGTTTGGTCATGTGGCCCTCTCGTCACATGGCCTTAAAAAAAAGGAACGCAATTCGACTAAAAAGTTCAGTTTCGAACCAAAGCCTTGATAAAAAGTTTATCTTTTACCCAAGTATTTGAATTATCAATTAAAAAAGATTATTTCTTAACAAACTAGTTCAACTTTCAACCAAAGAGATGAGTTTTTAACTAAAAATAGAAATCTTCAAGAAGAAAATGATTCCTTAACAAAATGATTCAGCCAAATTTTTCAAACAAAATAGCTTAAAACGCAATCAAAGAAAAAGAATTTTTAAGAAAAAATTTGCGTTTTAATTTAATAAAATTGTTATTTCTACTATACCAATTTTGACCAAATTGGTTAAATATTCTATACCAAATAGTATTGCATTTTTATCCAAGAAAGATCAAATTTGTACTAAAGCAGATGAATTTTTGATAAAAAACAATTTTTCTTAAAGTTGAACTTGCAGCCAGAAAAGATTTCAGTTAATTTTTCAACGCCAGAATATAAATTTTAAACAAAAAGTAAATTTTCTATAAAATAATTAAATTTTCAAAGAAATTGTTTTTTTTTATCCAAGAAAGGTAGAATTTCTCTTTAAATAGATGATATTTAATAATAATAAAACAACCGATTTGAAAAAAAAATGAATTTTCAACCAAAAAATATTTTACTTCTCTTTTTTCAACGTCAACAAATGAAATCTAAACAAAAAGTCAATTTTCTACGAAATGACAAAATTTTCAACAAAATAGCAGAATTTTCTACCAAAATTTATGAGTTTTCAATCAAATTGTTGAATTTTCAACCAAATAGTTGCATTTTAACCAATAAAGATGTCATTTCTTCTAAAAGAGGTGAATTTTGGAGGATATCGAACGACGTTATGGGATCTATGAAGTGTTAGGATTTTAGATGATTTCAGAGAATTTCAATGATTTTAAGTGATTTTAAAAGCGCTTAAGGTATTTTAATAAATGTTAAAGGATTTCAGAAAATATAAGATTTCATGTAGTTTCACGGGATTTTATAATATTTCAATGACTTTCAAATTATTTATTCACAAGAATTAAGGAATTTTATAGGACTTGAGACTCTGTACAGAACTAAAATAAAGAAAGAATTTAAAAAAATAATTTTTTTTTGTAAGCTTCAGAGAAAAATTAAATTTTACTCCTTTTTTTTGGGTTTATATAAGTGATAAAAAAACTAATAAAGCATTTTTAATTCTTTTAGTTCAACTTGAAGTTGTATATGCGCTAAAGATGCTGTATAAATTTAAGCATAAACAATCAAATAGTTTTCGAGATATCATGGCAGCAGTTAAAAAAAATCGTGTTTTGAGAAAAACACGTCTAAAAGTTGTATATAATTGATAATAAAAATTGCCTCACCATCAATCTGCTATGCCTGGACCATAGAGTACATATATTACGTGAGACGTTTTTCTTTTGTTCGAATAAAGACGAGTATACCTGCTTCGGTTTGCGCGTGTACCTTTTCAACCACTTCAAATCGCGAAAAATCCTTTCATCCACGTCTTGTATACATGTTTTAGACGTGATTTATGAAAAAAATCGATTTTTTTTATCTGACACATTAGACGGCCCTCTTAAACTGATATCAAAGAATGTGAAATATTTTAGGGTATTTAAAGAGATCCCAAGGCTTTTTCAAGAGATTAAAAATTGATCAAGTAAAATTGAAAGATTTGAATGATTTCAAATGATTTAAACAAATTTTAATGGGGTTTTAAAGAACTGACTAGAATTTTGTAAGATATGGAACGATTTTATAAGATCGAAAATATTTATGATAATATCAGCAAAAGGGTATTATGGCAATATAAGCAAAAATATATTACAATTCTCCAAGAGATTCTAGAAGATTTCTAAGCAATACAATAATTTTAATTTGTAAGTGATTATCAAAAGTCTTAAGGTATTTTAATAAAATTTCCAGGATTTCATCAAATATCAGATTTCACGTAATATTACGGAATTTTATGATATAATTTAATAGATTTTAAATAATGTATTAATAAGAATTTCGGTAACTTCGTAGGATATCAAAGATATTAAAGAATTTTGAATATTTTAGAATAACTTAAAAAATCTATTTTTAACTATTTAAAAAATTACAACAAATTATCAAACGCTTTAAAAAATTCTAGCAGTTTCAAGAGATTTTACAGGATATTGAATAACTCATGTTATGGTGGTCTACAAAATATTTCAATTAATTCAAGTAATTACAAATGATATGAAAGATATTAGGGTATTTTAAAAATTTCTAATAACTTTCAAGTTTTAAAAATTTCAAGACATTTGCAATATTTTAGGGTATTTTAAAAAGATTTTAAAGAATTTTTAGTTGATTTTATTTATTTTTTTATTACTTGAATGTTTATAGTCGCATCAACTGCCAGCGTCATTAGCGACTGTACTGTAGGGTTAATTATAAGCTGTAGGATATCTGTGAGGTAGTATACCAAGGGACAGAAGCGAAGCTTTCAGAAAGCTCGTCCAGCTTCACTTCCTGCTTTGGGAATCGAACTCGCGCCAGCGTGGCTGCCAAGGCTGCAGTGATGGAACATAGGACAATCACTATACCATCTGAGCCACGATGAATCCCTTAGTTGATTTTAGTCATTTACTGATTGGAAGATATCTTAAAAGCTGTCGTATTTTCAAAAATTAAAAAACTTCCAAGGAATTTTAAATATTTAAATGATCTTATGGTATTCAAAAAAATTATCATGGTGGTTTAAAGAATTGATTAGAATTTATAAAGATATATAACGATTTTGTTGTTGCATGTTCGCTATCATTTCCCAAATTTTTAAGACAAAATATTTATTATTCTAGAAAAAAAGCTGGGGGAACCTTAATTTAATACGATGTTTGAAATATATTTAGAGGATGTTTAATTATTATTATCAATAATTATAATTATTAAAATTATTATTATTATATTTGTAACTAAAAAAATATTATTAAAATTTAAGAAATTTAAATGAGATTGAAATCTAATTTAACGTCCAATAATCAAGATAATGTGAAGAATTCCTGAAAATAAAACCAAGAATCTATCAATAAAATTTGGAAAACCATTTAACCACCTTGGTGGCTGTCCCAACTTTGTCGTTATAAACTGTTGGTTTTATTTTCAGGAATTCTTCACAATAAAAATATCATTATTGATATTATTATATCTAATGATACAATTAAAAGCTTTTACAACAAATTGATGTAGTATTTGTAAACTACAAAAAAATGTACAAAATAGCCATTTTTTTCAAATACATAATAGTATTATGCAAACTTTGTAAATTAATAATTTATAATTAGCTCAATGGTATTAATTATTGTTAGATCAACTATCTAACTTTATGTGATATAATGAAGAAAAATGTAGAACTTTAGACTTGATGTTAATATGTTAATATGAGAATACAGGAATAAAATTCCTTGATCAAAGATGACGATATTTATAATAAAAATCTGGCAGAAACGGAACATGAATACTGCAAGATCACAATATCCATACGGGACATCAAACTTTAAGAAGCTACGGACTGGGAGTAAAAGTGGGTTGAGTTCAGACTGGGAGCCAAAGTGGGCTGAAGTCCTGAACCGTTTTTCCCTGCGGAATAATTTCAGTTCGCTTTTAATCTGACGCTCATTCATTCCGTTTCCGCTCCCGTCATGTTTTAAAGTCTTCTTCGCTATGACACGAAAACCACCGAATAATAATAAGGAGACTGATCATGCTGTACAAAGTGTCTCGAGTTTTGACTGCGGTAACTGTACACTGTAACAAATTTTTTGGGGAATTTTCCCCAAAATCGTGTTGACGCTAGTTTTCACACATTTTGTGGAATTTTCCCTAACGTTTAGTAGGGAAAATTCCCCTATCATTCATGTCGAATATCACCCAAAATATTGATCTTGCGCTTATTGGCCAAAAGCTTCGAGCCTCAGATGATGTGCGCAAAAGATGTAAAACCTAATTCTGAAAGAAGGTTATGTTCCCCAGGATTCACGACGCATTCCAGATAAATAATGAGGTACGAATTAAAAACAATGTAACATAATATTAGAATGTGTTCACAAAAATCCTCGGGACGTGGTTTCATTGGGAAATTTTTCTTAAATCTTTGTTTGCAAAATCTTTTTTATTTGTTAAAATCATTGAATTATTTGAAACCTTAATGAAATTGTTATGAAATATTTAAAATCTCACATACACGCCTTTATAAAATGTTCAAAATTCTTTTAAATATTCAAAAACCGAGTGGTGAAACTCTTGAAAATTCCATTATATGGCCATGAAGCGGAGTTAATATTGAAGATTTCAGCTAATCATTTAAAAAAATTTTAAGTCAAATAACACAAAAGATGTATACTTCAACATTATATAGTCGCGGAGACGAAATTTTCAAGGTCGCTGGACACCCAGCTTATAAGAGTAATTCGCTGCTTCTTACCTCTCATCATTTGAATCTCATATTCATCGTTGCAATTTTTATAATCATACGGATTACAATTTTCGTTGCAGTTAGTCAAAAGCATTTGATTTCCATATTTAATTTAATAAGTAAAACAACAGATTGTATCACCCATTAAGTACGTACAACCTGCAGATATTCACTTTATTTAATTAATTAAGTTCGATGTACAAAACGATGTTGACACTTTTCAAACGTCAAATATCACTCACGTACCGTTACATTAGTAAACATCAACTCTAATTTTTAAGAAAGTACTTAATGCACGTTCCGAATGTATTTGTGAACAACTTTAATGTTGTGTTATATTTTTTTTGAATTCGTAACTAATTATTTATTTGAAATGCGCGGTGAATAGTACTTTTTTGCATTACACCAGTGCAAGACGGGTTGCATTGTATGCTAGAGTTTATATCATTATATTCCCTATAACTACATAGTAAGCGTCCTTACTGTATAGTTCAGTGGTCTTAAATGAAACTTTAATTATTTGTCTTAAAGTTAAACTACTCGTGGAAAATATTAATTTTATTGGAAGAATGATAAATTTTACTTTTGAAATTCACCTATTTGGTGAACAATCTTATTTTTTTAATTTTAACTGTTTTTAGTATAAAATTATAATCATTTCTTGTTTAAATATCAACTATTACTATCCTCTAGTTGAAAGTTGGTCGCAGCTTCCCATAGAATGATAGAAAGATGTAATAGGCACGTTCAAGGGATCTGCTTACATTATTCGATGTAAACATTCCTAGCGATTAAGTTACAGTGATCGTGCCGGGTTCGAGTGGAGCTCATTTATGGCTTTTAGCATTTATTTAATCTTGAAACATTGAAATTATTTAAACAATTTTCATAAATGGCTCTTCTTTAAATAATACGTTTAATTTATTATACTGCGTTGTAAATTTACAAGAACTATTAATTATTTAAACAATTTTAATTTAAAAATTCAGAGTTTGACTTTTTTCTACGAATGAATTTGTTCACGGAGTCAACTCACTCTTTTCTATGTTGCTTTACAAAAGAACTAATAATTATTTAATAAATTTTAATTAATTTAAATTTTTTACGTGTTCTGCAAGTAATTTTGTTTACGAAGTCAACTAAGAATGTCTATCGGATGACTATTTTCTATATTGCTTTGCAAATTTACAAGAACTATTAACTATTTAAACAATTTTAATGAAAAAATTTAAAGTTTGGCCTTTATCCTATGAACAATTTGTTTTTGAAGTCAACTGAGAATGTCTATCCGATGACTATTTTCTAGGTTGCTTTGTAAATTCACAAGAACTATTAATTATTTGAACAATTTTATTTTAAAAATTAAGAATTACCCCTTTTTTTTGTAAATTTGTTTACGGAGTCAACTAAGAATGTTTATTCCATGACTCTTTTCCATATTGTTTTGCAAATTTACAAGCACTCATAATTATTTAAACAATTTTAATTTCAAAATTAAAAGTTTTGTCTTCATCCTCCGAATCAATTTGTTTTCGAACTCAACTAAGAATGTCTATCCGATGACTCTTTTTTATATTGGTTTGCAAATTCAAGAGAACTATTAATTATTTAAACAATTTTAATTCAAAAATGTAAAGTTTGGCCTTTTTTCTACCAGTCAATTTGTTCACGGTGTCAACTGAGAATGTCTATCGGGTGACTCTTTTCTATGTTGCTTTGCAAATATACAAGAACTTTCAATTATTTAAACAATTTTAATTTAAAAATTAAGATTTTGGCCTTTATCGTACGAATCAATTTCTTTTCGAAGTCAACTAAAAATATTTCGGGTTTCACTCGTGTAAAGAACTACCAATTGTTTGCCGATGTTTCGTGAACATTTCGTGAACCGTGGGGCCGTTTGACCAGTCCCCACGGTGGGGCGCTCTGGCCAATCACAGACATCGTAGAGAGTATACCTAAAAATAACATGACCTGATACCTCAGTTTCAGGTTAGTCCTAAAGATGTGAACTGCAATGTTCACGAAATGTCGGCAAACAATTCGTAGTTTTTTACACGAGTGAAACCCGAAATATCTCTTTATTATCAAAATGGATCATCGTGAAAGCATAAAATCTATTATCAACTAAGAATGTCTATCTGATGACTCTTTTCTATATTGCTTTTGCAAATTTACAAGAACTAATAATTATTGAAAGAATTTAAATTGAAAAATGAAGAGTTTGCTTTTCTTTTTACGAATAGGCTTCATTTTTACCATAATTGACTAAGAATATCTTTCTGATGATTTATTTCTCTGATGCTTTGAAAATCTACATTTATTAATCATCTAAAAAATGTTTATCAACATATTTATAGCTTGGCATTTTTCAAGGAAGGGGCATAATTTGTTTACGGAGTGAACTAAGAGAATCTTTCGATGATCGTTTTCCAGGTTACTTTGTAAATTTGTAATAATTATTAATCATTCGAACAATTTTCATAAGCATATTGAGAGTTGGGGTAATATTCAAATTTGTTTACGAGTTAACTAAGATTGTTTTCGTGATGACTCTTTTCTAAGTTATTTGTTAAATTTACCAGAATTATTAATTAATAATTATTGAAAGAAGTTTCATAAAAAGTATAGAATTTGGATATTTTTCAACGAACAGGGTCAGTTTTATTACTAAGGTTTAGTTACAATGCTGCTACATACGAGTTTGCTCGAAGTACTCGCATTTGCCTAAACATTTGGTCAGATGAGAGGAAAACTGCAGAAAACCACCTCCCGAATTTAGTCGGGTTTACAAAATTCGAGTACACAACCCGGTCGTTCGTCGTATACTTCCACATTTTAATAAAATGCTTAAATTCTCAACCAAATACTTGAATTTTCAATTCAAAAAAGATCAATTTTTCATTACATAGCTAAATTCTTAAATAAAAAAGATCAGTCTTTAAAAAAAATGGAATAGTTTAATTTTAATTTAAAAAATTAATTTCCAACAAAAAAACGCAAAAAATGCAATGAAAGTGATGAATTTTCAGCAAACCAGAAAGATGTATTTTTAACAGAAGAGTTTGACTTATCACCTAGAATGTGTACAAGAAAATTAATTTCTAACAGAAAAATATGAATTTTCGACTGAGAAAGATAAATTGACAAAATGATCAATTTTCTACCAAAAATATATAAATTATAAATCAAATAGTCGAGTTTTCAACTTAAAAAGTAATTCACTTTCAAACTGAATTATTTGGTTGAAAATTAATCTGTTTTGGTTCAATTATGAATGATGTTTTGCACTTGAAAATTAATTTTTTAAACTAAAATTTTAATTCGTACATGTTTGGTTCCAGGTGTATCTTCTTTAGTTAAAAATTCAAACATGTTGCTGAAAAATTCTGTATTTTATTAAAAATTCTAATTTGTGGGAGAACATTGAAGCTTCTTGGTGACTAATTCCTCTATCCCAAAATTGTAGGTATTATCTGATTTCCTACATTTTTGGGAATTTTTTCCAATTTTTTAGTGAAATATTAAGACTTTTAGGGAAAATTCCCCAAAACTTGGGGAAACTGATTTTCCCTAACGAAAATGAGGAATTTTGTGCAGTGTACATATATTGCCAGACTTAGGTATTTAAACACAATACTCCAAGGAAGGGGACATGCGCTTTGTGATTTGCTATCTCCTTTTCTCCATCCAGAGTGAGGCGATCCGTGAGTGGATCTGTTTTCACTACGAAGTGAGTTTTTCGAGTTTTCCGAGTGCGGCGTTCTCTCGAATTGAGTGTGGACTCCCCGACGGAGTTCGGCTTCTTGATTGTTATCAAGAAGCCATCTGTTATCGGTGTTAATTGCCTGGACGCTAAAGAAAAACTCTGCTTTCAAACAGCATAACCTTTAAAGCGGCCAGCGCGCCGCGCGCGGGCTCACAATTTTGCGCGGGAACTTTCCTAGACGGAGGCATGGCCTCAAACAAGCTCCCACCAGACCCCCCGGTGAGTAACCAAAACACCGACCCCCACAGCAAACCAACGAAACGACACAAGACAGAGGACAGTGACATTACAAACGCTCCTTCTCAACCCGTCCCGCTGGACAATGACTCTGAATTTATGGACCACTCTGACCTTAACAGTACTGACGCGATCACCGGAACACAGACTTACGACGCTTACAAACAAAGAGAAACTAACAACAGACAACAGACATTCAGCAACGGCCCCCGTAACCAGCCTATTCTCGAATATCGTTATGAAGAAACTGAACGGGAATCGAAAAGGTGATTGTAGAATGCCTTGCTAACTCTGACCTCGTGGATAAAGATCTTGATAGATTTAAATACGCGAAACTTCTTAATAACGCGTTTAAGAATTCTATCGTAGATGTTAAAACCTCTGGATTCGGTAAACTGTCAGTCATGGGTAAATCAGCCCGCGAAGCCAATATAATCCTAAGTGACAAATCCCTTAAAAACATGGGTTTGAGGACATCCATCCCATCAAATTTTGTCACCTGTCGAGGTGTCATTGGCGGTATCCCTCTTGATTTGTCAGAGGGTGAGATAAAAGACAATCTAGTTATCCTCAGCAACACCCAGTCGATAAAAATTGTTGATGTTCATCGTCTAGACCGAAAAAACGTTGAAAAAGATTCTAAAAAAGTTTCCTACGTCTCCTCGCGCTCCATTTTGCTAACCTTCAAATGTAGAACCCTCTCGGAAAGAGTAGCGATTTACAATGCCTCAACGACCGTAGAGCCTTATGTCTCACCAGTTAAAATCTGCTGGAAATGTCTCCGATATGGACATATCAACAAACAATGCCGCTCAAGAGCTCGTTGTAAACACTGCGGTGAGGACGCCCACGCTGATGATTCCCCCTGCCCTAACGCGAATGGAACCCCTGAGTGCTTACACTGCTCAGGACCCCACGTGCCAAATTCTAGGGAATGCCCGAAATACATATTCCAAAGAGACTTTCGCTACTATGCCATTCACAACTGCTTAACATTCGTTGAAGCTAAAGCCATCCACAGACCCTGGAAACCCGAAAAACAACCGGATCATGACTCCCGCTTCAACGCGCATAACTACTCTGGACTCAGAAACGTTCCTCCCCCGATTACCCCCGC
>NC_046666.1:101438834-101447353 GCF_010883055.1 Belonocnema kinseyi | reverse complement strand
CTTAGAGAAAAAAAACAGTCTCATCTGACCGACTCCGCCAATCGTCGCAGGAACTTAGCTTCCAACCCTTCCTTCTCATCCCTGCATAACACAAGGATGCCAAGCTCCCTCTCCAACGGCTTTGCTCTACGCCCTTCAGGGACACTTAACAAAGGAAGCCCCTCTGCTTCCCCTAACCAACCAGATTCTGCTAAAAATCCAAATTGTAATCCTACCCAACAATCCTACTCTGCTTTCACTCCTTCCCCCCACCTTCCCCTTCCCCCCTCCCATCACCCTAGTCTCCTCTTCATTATCGAACTTACTTACAATTATTGGCAATCTACTTTTAATGCTCACTAATTTCATCAGCGTTCTTTCTTCTGGCAATTCCCCAAAAACAGAGGAATGCCACAACTTAATTAACTCCCTTTCTGCAAGTATCTCCTCTCTCTCTACGAATCTTTTACAGCCTTAGTGTGGCACAAGTTGATAGTTTGCGAATTATGCAATAGAACTGTCGCGGCGTAACAAACAAAAGACGTGATCTCGCAACTATTCCGAAGAACTTTGATATTCTTTTACTGTGCGAAACATTTCTAAAGCCTGATAAATCATTCTCCATAAATAGAGATTTTAACATCATTAGAGTTGACAGGGCTGCCAAGAGCCGCGGTGGTTTGGCAATTGTAATTAGAAGGGGTATAACCTTCTCAAGGGTATCTTCTATACTTAACATTGAAAACAGCCTAGAAACTCTTTCTATATCTGTTGACACTTCACTTGGTCAACTTCTTATAGTTTCCGTTTACAGGGTCTCCTCAGTTGGCGTTAGAATCTCAGAAAATACCTGGAAAAAATTTGGAGAATCAGTTAACGATGTCAATCCGAATAACGTTCTTATTGGCGGGGATTTTAATTCACATCACAGTTTATGGGGTAGTACCCGGGTTTGTAAAAATGGCGAAGCACTTTGTGCAGCCCTTGATGATTTAGACTTTATTTCTTTAAATAATGGGAAGTCAACTTATGTTAATGGTCCAAATGAATCTCCCTCGATTTTGGACCTTACTTTTATAAGCCCTCAACTTTTTACCTTTTGTATACATGATGTATGGGACGACGCCCTAGGTAGTGATCATTACCCAGTCGTCACTAGCCTGGGTATGCAAGTACCTATTTCCAACTATTATTCACACAAATATAACTTGAAAAGAATTAACTGGCCGTCCTTTTCTTCCAATTTAAAAAATCTCGTAGAGTCCAGGGTGACTGACATTCTTCCACCGACATCGTATCCCATCTCTAGCTATAATTCTTTTGTTGAATGCGTGGATGAAGCTATCTTGTCATCTGGGGTACCCTTAGCCACTTTCAAACAACCAACTCATGGCCACCCATTTAAAAACAAACCTTTTGTTCCAGCTCCTTGTTGGAATGAAGCATGCGACAATGCTATTAAGGATAGGCGTAAAGCTTCTGTCAAATTTAGAAAACGATCTAACTATCCAAACTATTTAAATTATAAAAAACTTACAGCTAAAGCTAAACGCACCCTCAATGAAGCCAGAAGAATGTCCTTTCAAAGTTTTTGCGAATCACTTGATAGAATATCATCTATCTCCAGAATATGGAGTCTTTAAGACATTTAAAAATAGATTCACTCAGCCAGCAAACGCGTCCTGCTCGGCAGATAGCAGCGTGATTTCAAAACTACACGATCTCGCAGCTGAGATGCGACCTTATACTGTCTTCCACGATAGATTTCCCAGTGGCTTTAGGACCAACCAGTTCCTTGAGTCTCCATTCACTGAAAATTAACTTACTATAGCCATTTCTTCCTTAAAAATTAAATCTTCTCCCGGATTAGATAAAATTGATAATAATATCATTAGTCACTTTCCTTCAGAAGCTAAGACCATTATTTTAAAAATTTATAACCACATCTTATTGTCTGGCTCCTTCCCACCTTCCTGGAACACTTTTTTGGTATTTTTCATTCCTAAGTCAACGCCAGGAAAATTTAAACCGTTTTCCTTAGCCTCCTGCTTATTCAAGTTATTGGAAATACTAATTTACAATAGATTTAATTGGTACTTTGAGCATAACTTTTATCTCTCCCCTACACAATTCGGTTTCCGGAAAAGTAAATCTTGCGCGGATAATCTGGCCTTACTTTCCACGGAAATTTGGACGGGATTTGTCAAGGGTGAGGTCACAGCAGGTCTTTTTTAGATCTAAAAGGGGCCTTTCCCAGCGTAATCCCCCAAATTTTAGTGGAAGATCTGAGAGATTTAGGCTTTCCTAAAAATGTAGCTAAATTTGTCTACAACTCTATTTCATGCAAGAACATTTATTTTAATATCAATGGAGAATTGGTTGGACCTAGAATAAGCACAGTGGGCCTTCCCCAGGGTTGCATTCTGAGTCCCATAATGTATTCAGTGTACACTCGCAAGCTCCAACGACTTTTTCCGGTGGGGTGTATCATATTCGAATTTACAGATGATAATTTCATTTAGATCCAGTGATCCCGGACTTTGCATCACATATCTCTAACAATGCTTAAATGCATTTGCAGAATTTTTATATAAACGCGGAATAGAAATTTGCCCTGGGAAAACAAAATTAGTTCTTTTTAACAAAATAAAATTGGATTTGGACGACCCCATATATACATTAAATCTTAATAACTGTTTAATTAAGCCCTCCTTACACGTCAAATTTTTAGAAATTATTCTGGAATACTCACTTTCGTTCAATGAACACTTTAAGTTTTTAATTGATAAACTCAGAAAACCCCTAAGTATCATAAGAGTCTTGAGAGGCGTGTGGTGGGGTGCCCACCCATATACTCTCATAACGATTTATGACTCTCTCATCAGAAGTTGTTTAGACTACGGTTCTTATATTTACACATTCCAAAACCATAAATTCTTTGATAAACTAGAAAAAATTAGAAACCAAGCCCTGAGATTAGCAGTAGGCTATAGGACAAGTACCCCTATAAATGTAATTTTAGCAGAAACATGTGAATCCCCCCTTAAATTTCGATTCAGTTTTCTAGCCAAAAAATATATCGTAAAGACATTTGCAAACCTTAGTCACCCCCTAACAAACAAACTTGAGGATCTTTGGAATAATACACATCAAAACAACCGTCAAAGAATCACAGACATTTTTACACTCATAGCAGCCTTTAACAACACCCGGAATCTTATGCCCCAAATACGCTGATCTTTCCACCATCCCCTCTTTGAATTTCCATACAGTGTTAATACTTTCTCTCCTCAAATAAACGTTCAAATAGGTTTTGCAACTCAAAATTCTCCTGACCCACCATCTTTCTTCCAGAACGCTATTAAGGAGTTTGGAGACTCCTTGATTTTCTATAAGGACGGCTCAAAGTCTCAAGATGGCAAATATGCGGGCTGAGCCTCGGTTTGCCCCGCTGGGCAATTTACACACTCATGGAAAATTAATTACTCTGCATCCATTTTTTCTATTGAAGCAATAGCCATTTTTAATACACTAGATTTCATTAAAAAGCATAAATTTAAAAAAGTTGTTATTTTTACGGACTCGTTAAGTGTCTAAGAAAGTGTATCTTCAACTAACCCCAGTAAAATTAAATCTCACCTTATCTTCCTAATCAGAAACCGTCTTGCCTCCCTTACCACACTTAAATGTAATATTACCCTAGCATGGGTACCACGCCATAAGGGAATTCCGGGAAATGAGCTCGCAGACGTAACTGCCAAATCCACCAGTTCTAATGCCTCCCTTCTAAACATAGGGCTCCCCCCATCGGACTTTTTCAGCTCTTTTCGAGAAAAACTCAATACAATTTTTCAAGACTATTGTCAAACACGAGAAAAGCGTTTTGGTACACTTTACACAAATCACTTTTACAAAACCCGCAGAAAACCCTGATTTTCCAATTTCCTTGTAACAAGGGAGTGGATTGTATCCCCTTGTCGCACGAGAAGTAATCACCACTCGCTCAGAGCTAGCCTAGCGCGTAAGAGCATCATAGACTCTCCTAGTTGCCCTTGCAACCCTCAAATAGACGAAGTCCTTGAACACGTCCTCTGGCAATGTCCCAGATTCAATTCTTTCCGTCCTAGCCTTCTTAAGGGCCTTTCGAAGGCACTGGAATGTGCACCGCCATTCCATAGCAATCAATTCCTTACTAATCCCTCCATTAGGGGGTTTCTCACGTTTTTAGATTTCTTAAAAAATCCAACCTCCAGATATAAAAAAAAAACTTTCCTATAAGCAAAGCTTCAAAATTCCCGCCTATGTGAGCTCGCGCGTGACGGTTTTGGAGGGGGAGGGAGTACCCGCGCATAAGTAAGCGCGGGTACCACTTCCCCCTCCAGCTTCGTCGTCCGCTTTCGCATTTCGACATTGCGGCGAGATGCGACGTTCTGCCCTACTGGGCAGTTCGCTTAATTTGTTTCAGATAACAAACTTACTGTTTCACCACTATCTATGGAATCACACATTACCGGATCATGGCTGAATATACACAACTGCAGAGTCAGTATGAAGCCAATGCATGAGCACCGAAGTGAGCACTAGAATCATCATCATTCTTTTCTCCCGCAAGAAATGTGCGAGTGAATGCCATGTTGAATGGTAACTACATATTGAGGTTATGTTCCTGTACATATTGCCAATTGAGTTTGTCAATATACGTGCTTATTTATTTCTGTGCTTTTGTACAGAATTAAGTTGACAGATTGTGACCTGTAAAGTATGGGCAAGTAATGCCGATTTAATTGTAATCATTCAATGATATAAAATGTGCAGATTGAATAATGTGAACGTATAATATTAGGTAATATGTTGTTGTGGTTGTCAAGCACTCGTACTCACTCGTACACTTCTCGCAGGAGAAAAGGAGATAGCAAATCACAGTGCACATGTCCCCTTCCTTGTGATCATTGTGATGAAACGCAATAAATGTAGTTACCGCAGTCAGAACGTACATACGGAGACGGGTTTCCTTGTTATTACTCCGTGGCAGCACTACCACAAAAACACTCATAGCAGGGCTACCAACTGTTAAGTAGCAAATACATTTTGGGAAATACGGCTTAAAAGCTGAATTTTCTGTCAACAACGTTTGTATATTTTTTTGAAATTTGCTGCTAAACGTAGAATAATATTTATTAATTAATTTATACATTAATTATTAGTGTTTAAATTAAATACCAGAATCTGGTTCCTTTATTCACCAGATTCTGTTTTTCGTCTGGTCTGATCATTTCTTCCGTCAGTCTTGTCGACTAGAGGGAGCAGATGCTCACGGGGGTGAAGCGGGTCAGTAAAAGTGGGGGAAATGCTGGCAACGCAAAACTGCTGTGATCAATTCAACTACTATTTTCACAATTGCTCAAAGATCAGCGTAGTACGGGTATGTTTGTAACTGCAGAATTTCCTAACCTCCGCAAACTCTTCTGCGGAGGTTAAAGACTGACAATAAAGGCCTAATATTTTATATAAACGGTCACAATAGTGAAATTTATTAAAATTCATGAGGTCTTGTTTACCATCTTAAGCATAGAGTCAAATTTAACGCAGTACCATCTGCTTTGAAGAAAGGTGAAGATGAAAAAAGCACAGGGCCTTCTCAACCAACATTTCATGCCCAATCTTCAAGCACTGGTCTTCACACTCATACTCCTGCATTACCTGATATTACAAATTGTAATTTGAAACATAATTGCCATCATCAATCATCGAATATTTCCTCTAATAAAAGTGAGGGTTCTCATTTTTCTGAAAAAACGAACTTCTCGGAAGACCTTAAGGAACAATCATCAAATTGTAACCTTCCAGATAATAATTCTACACCTATTGATGAGGAAGTACCTAAATTCTTGAATAAACATCTCATTTATTTGGGAGAACTATTAACTAGTAAAGCACAAGGAGACGGAGACCAATTGCTTGAGGTGCATCTTCAAAAAACATTTTATTTATTCAAAATCTTTAGAAAGCTACAAAAGTTTATTTCAAAATCATTAAAAATTTCCATTTTTCTTGAAATTTCACTATTTTTTGCCAATTTCTTAAATATCTTTTAAAATGTTTAGAAAATATTTCTCAACTTTTTATTGTGAATTTTAAGAAACTCACATTTTGTAATAATTGCTTCTTTTAATAATATCTCAGTATTTTTTACTTTCAGATTCAATAAACTTCTTACATTATTCTGTTTCCGCCATAGGTTTACGTTTTGTACGCATAATATTTATTTGATTAAGTTTAATTAGTTTTAATAATAATGTCACATGTTCTTTTGCTTCTTGATGTCACTTTAAATCATCAGCCTGATCAGCATGCGCAAACTTACGCCAGCGAGTCGGTCTTGTTGTTAATAAAAAACACTTATTATTTCCTGTGGACATTTTTGCGAGATAATGGGCACGAATCTTCTTTACAGGACATTTTTTTAGAATGATTTAAGAAAAACTGTTCTGCTTATCATGTTCTCTGCAAACATCACTCTTACGAGAAACTAATTGTAGAAGAATGATTCATAATGTGCCCCCTAAGGGCTTACATCACTTCCATTCCTTACAATCTTTCCGCTTATATCAATATTTTTTTCAATCTTATTCTTTCTATATATACAATTATTTACAACTATTTACATAAGTATTATATCTAGTTCCTTATCTCTATTTCCTGCGATAGCACAATTTAGGACTTATTAGCAAACGAGTGAGCGAGCGAACGAAAGCGAGAGAGAGCATGAGAACGCAAACGCATCTTAGTCTACTTAACTTTTACCTTACCATTACTTACAATCTTTACGCTTCTAATCTAAGCGACTTCCGTTTCCTTTTTCTTTCACTTTTTTATACCTCCATGTACCTTTTTTCACATGCATTCTTTCATTCTCTCTCATTCGCTCCCATGTTTCCTCCTCCCATTCACATATTCTACACTTTCCGTTCTCTTCTTTTTCACAGTACATCCCCTCCCTTACCTCCTTTTCCAATCTAAATCTTGCTATTCTGGTACACCTTCTCTCTTTCCATCCCTTTTCTAAATACCTTGGCACTGCTTCCTTTTTTATCGTCTCATACCGTTTATTGTATTTTGATTCCTCAATCATCCCCCATCTTTCTATTAATTGTCTTTCCCTCTCCCTTTTTTTCCAATTCTTCATAGTTTACTCCAGTCCCGTCTTCTATTTCTCTATCATTAAAGAACTCCCTCCTTTCTTCTTACCATCTCGTTAATTCAATCGCCCTCCCTCTCCTCTCTTCTACCTCCATCAAACACTTTCTCGCCAACTCCCCTCCCTTTCCCTCCCTCAGCTTCATCTCAAATTTCCATGCCCTCTTTCCCGCTCTAATACTTAACTTATCCCTTTGCGCTTTTTCTCTCACCATGTATCATGGCGTCCTCCAGTCTGCCCCTAATGTCCACCTTATACACCTTTCTTTTAAACTCTCAATATCTTTCCTTTCTTTCCATCCACATATCTCTGCTCCATAACCTAATACTGGCCATACCAGCGTATCAAATAACCACATTCTCCTTCTCCAATTTTTTTAACCTTCTTTTTCCTATTTCCCTTATCTGTTTCATTACGCCTGCTGTTTTTTTTAATCCTTTCTCTTATATGAGTTGTATGATCTCCATTCGTTTGCAAGATATATCCCAAATATTTATACTCTTTTACTTCTTCTAACTTTATTCCCTTCCATCTCCCTGTCCATTTTTTCTTCCTTCCTCCTCCTTTTCTAAAATTCACTATCTTTGTCTTTTCTACATTGAAATTCAGCTTTTTCACATCTAAGTATTTCTCTAATCCTGTAATTAATCCCGCTATCCCTTCTTCATCCTCTGCCAGTTTATATATCTTTTCCTTCCCTATCCTAACTCCGCCCCCAAATTTTCTCCATATTTCTTCTTGCAAGTCTGATATTAATAAATTAAACAAAGGTGGGCTCAAAGGACATCCTTGTCTCACACCTCTGACGAACCAGAAACTATCTCCAACTTGCTCTCCTTCCTTTACCCTGCTTTTTGTCTCTCTAAAAATTTCTGATACTCTCTTTATTAATCCCTCTCTTATCCCCTTTTTTACCATAACTTTTTCTATTTCGGCTCGGTCTAATGACTCAAACGCCGCCTTTAAATCCACGAGCCGTGATCAATTAAACAACTATTTTGACAGTTGCTCAAAGATCAGCGTATTTTTGTGCTTAGAAATCCCCACATGTTTCACCCCCGTGCAGGCAGGGATCTCAGATTTGAAACAAGACGTGGTCCAATACTATTACAGGTCTATGTCCTCTTTTGAATTTGAAAACTTGAAGTTGCACGATTGCCGGTCGGAAAACTTCGGCGGTTCTATTTATATCTCTATCAGCTTTGAAATAAAATGAAAAGATTGGGATTTTAATATTTTCAGATTTCGAAGCTGGCGATTCTCATGATTTGAATACTTCGCGCGCCTCTTCATATGCGTATATTTTGAGGTTACGTTATTTCAAGTATAAAATATATATCTT
>NC_046666.1:101436940-101438734 GCF_010883055.1 Belonocnema kinseyi | reverse complement strand
CAAATGAATCTAACTTAACAGAACCTAACGAAATTTTGCTTAACGCAACACAACTTAACTTAAGTGTTCCCGTTGTAACACAATAAAATTCATTTCATTGTATTTCATTGTACTACAGGTAGTTAAAAATTTAGACGCACATTACTCATTTGAAGAAACTTAGAACTAAAAGTAGTTCGCAGTTTTTTTCCTTGTAGCATGAGACTCTACACCAACCAAGTGATCCATTGATGAAGAGCTACGGTTGCATGATGACGACGTCGGAGAGCCCGCTTTCCCACCCTGACTAGACGCCCATACTGGGGTTTTTCCCTGCATCGTAATACACTTTTTACCTGTGTCTGCCATGACGGCATGAACGCCGTTTACCCAGGGACTCAGCCAATGTGGATCCGTTGCCCACCGTCACCACGTGGAGGTGCTCTGGTTACAAACACAGGCGAACAATGCTAGCAACAAGCGGTTACGAAACTCCAGACATTTATTGCTATTAATGTTAAAATATGAAAGTACGCAAGAACAGGGTTGCCAGTGTAATCGGTTAGGTTAGGTCAGGTTTTGTTAGGTTATGATAGGTTAAACCTCTATGCGGATTAAGCCCATGCTGATTCAAACGGTACCGCAAACACAACGGGACAACACAATCAGTTTAATTGTGCTTCGTGAAATTAGATTAGGTTAGGCTAGGTTAGATTTATTTATAGGTTAGGCTCGAGTTGACCCATTCGATGTAGCACACATTTGCTACTGGGAAAATATGCTTCCAGAGCTTTACGTTTATTTCAATAAATTTCTGTTAATTCAGGTTAGGTGAGGTCAGGTTCTGTTGGGTGAAGTTATGTTAAATAAGTTGATATCAGGCAAGGGTTGATCCTTCACAGTTGTCGACATGTTTTTGAAGTGAAAATTTGCATCACTGGCATTATTTTGAAATTTATTTGTCTCAGTGCATGATTTTTCGTCATTTTTTGAGGTTATGGCTCAACCATGACGTTATGGGTGATTTTTGATATCGAATTTGAATTCAGCGCCCCAAAATCCATAGGAATACGTGTGTACCCTTTAAAGTAATCCCCCTCAGATATAATACACTTGTGCGAACGCTTTTTCCATTCATCGAAGCACTTCTGATAATTATTTTGTGGTATGACCTTGAGTTCTTTCAGCGAAGCAATTTTTATCTCCTCAATCATTGAAAATTGATGTCCTTTCATTTGTCTCTTCAGTTTTGGGAAAAGAAAAAAGTCACTGGGGGCCAAATCCGGTGAGTATGGAGGCTGAGGCATGACTGTGGTGCTGTTTTTTGGTCAGAAAATCTTTCGCAAGCAACGATGAATGAGTAGGTGCATTATCGTGATGCAAAAGCCACGAATTGTTTTTCCAAAGTTCCGGACGTTTTTTGCGTATCCCCTCTCGCAAACAGCGCATAACTTGAAGGTAATACTCCTTATTGACCGTACGATCTTGTGGTAAGAATTCCTGATGCACCACGCCACGGTAATCAAAGAAGACAGTGAGTCCAGGGCGAAGTTCGTATTCGACATCCTCTCGGCCTTCTTGGAACAGCTTGTACCACTTATACACATTTTTCTTACTCAGAGTAGACTCACTGTATGCAACTGTCAACATTTCAAGAGTTTTAGAGCACTGGATTCCATTTTTCACAAAAAATTCAATGCAAACTCCTTGCTGCATTTTTTTCGAAAGAAGAAAATCGCCGAGCACACCAAACCCTTCTAACCTTTTACGCCTCTGCCAGAAAAATAACACGAGCTATATAGTCAAAACTGTGAA
>NC_046666.1:101432581-101436840 GCF_010883055.1 Belonocnema kinseyi | reverse complement strand
GGGCGCATACTTTGAATAAAATATTTGTTATCATTCTCTTGAAATAAATGTGTTTTTTTTCTTGAAAAAATACCGGTTTCATATGTATACACCTGGTATAATTAGCGATTTTTTAAAATTGACAATCCCATTATTTAAAAATTGAACAAATGTATTTTTGAATTTTACTCGAGTGGTTGATCGAAATATATCAATATTTTGTCTTACATTTCTTAATTTAAGGTAAAAGGTCAGAAATTATTGGAAAGTTTCAATAACATTTATCTCTTAATTGTTAGTTTGTAATAAAGTTTGAATGCTACAATTTTAATTTTAAAAAGATTCAAAATTAATTTAAAACTTGAAATTATTTCAAATAATTGTAAACACGATGTAGATTTTTGCAGACTAAAAAAAAAGCTTTTTGAGAATTGTAAAATATTTAAAAAGAATAACAAAAATTGCTGTGATTGCTAAGAAAATTGAAAATGATTTTTTATTTTGAAAAATTAATTATTTTAAGTGAGTATTTGAAAAGATTTTAAAAATAAAAAAAAGAATCGGGACGATTTTAAAGCAATTTTTTTATTTTGCAGTTTTTTTAATTTTAGGAAAAAAATCGAATTAACAAAATATATCAACCAAAAATGGAATAGTTCAATTTCCAGATAAAAACTTTGATAAAAACTAAATTGAACAAGAAAAAAAAACGAATTCTCAACAAAATTGTTACATTTTCAAGGGAACAGGTGAATTTTTAACCAAGAAGATTAATGTTCTATAAAAAAACGATTTTCCAACTTAACCAATATACAGGATTAATTTTTAATCAATTCTGTAATAGTTACATTTTCAGATAAAGATCAATAGTTTTTAACAAAAAAAATTAATTTCAAACAAAGTTGTTAAATTGTCAACCAATCAGATGAATTTTCGAACAAGACATTCAATGATCTACAAACAAAAAACCAATTTTAAACAAAATAAATGAATTTTGCAACAAAATTATTTATTTTTAAAGTCTAAAAGACGAATTATCTACAAAATGTTGAATTTTTTAAGCGAAAAATATGAGTTTCAAGCAAAGAGTTGAGCTTTTAAGCAAATAGTTAAATTTTAAACCATAATTAAAAAACCTTGTTCAAAAAAACGTATTTTTTTTACAAAGTAGTCCAACTCTTAGTGAAATAATCGACTTTTAAACCCAAGAAGATGGACAGTTGATATTTTAACTGAAAAATTGCACTTTTGACCAAAGATGATACATTTTCAACCAAAAATATTAAAGGAGGAGGGTCAATAAGGCCGTTTTTTGGGCCGTCCACAGAATGGGCTCAAATATGTTTTATTTTATTCATCTAACTAGGCCTCATAACCCCTTATAAGAATTTTTCCTGAGAGTGATCTGATTTCAAGATATAGTCATTTTTAAGTTCGTATTCTACATGGGTTTTCGCACTTTCATTCAAATCATGGTAAGTTTCACATTGTTAGTATTGCTCACGCAAGATCATACTTGGCCAAAAACTGCGCACGTATATGCGTTACAACATATGTTAAAGCCATCATTTTTCTCGAGGTACTTAGCCTTCAAAATAGGGCTCATTTTTATGCTTTATTAGGTTTGTGATCATGAAAGGAGTAAAAATGTCCTACTTTATTAGATTTATTAGCAATAATTTCTATAAAATAATCGAAATAATCTTGGAGGCATTTTTCTAAGAAAAGTTATATTAGTTTACAGTCAATCAGAACTTATGGTCGATTAGAGGCTAGGCACTCTGCAACAGCCTTATTCGTCAGAATCGGTTTGGTCATCTGAAGATGATGCTGCTTCTCCTTCATTTTCCGACCAACACGATGCATCATTCACGTGACTTTCGAATTCACGTGAAGGTCTGGGAATGTTTTGGTTATATCTAGAGTAACCAAGATACCACAGAACACTGGCAATGTGAGCGCAACATCCTACCACTCTTGCACGACTTTTGCACTGAGAGTACCAACCACTTATCGGATTTGGTCCAGGATTAGTTTCCATCCATAAGTTATTCACTTTAGAAGATGTCTGCCGAGACTGGATTTGTACTCTTAGAATGCCTTCCTCCTGTTTGTGGACAAGAAGGGAGTACATTCCATCATCAGATAAATGTTCCTCGGTATACGATTGGACTTGCTTCAGCTGATATACTCCGAGTGTGATGTATCGCAATTCATCAAGAGTTAACCTAGGAAAATCAGGTAGTGTCTCTTGCGTTATAGGAAGCCACGATGCCCTCCTTTTTGCCCAGTTTTCCTTTTCTGCTCGCTCTTGCAGGCGATTAGGCTGCGAAGCCAATATCAACATTCGTTCAGCGATCAGATGATCATCGGAATTATCATGAATTCTAGGAGGTCGGAAAGCATTACAAAAAGCACAGACTATTCTGACGTAATCGCCGATATACGGGATTTGACTATTTGGAAAAACGTCACTTAAGGCTCTCCAAGTTTTTATCAACCCATTAACTGCTTCAACCACCCATGGGACTTTAGTAACGAGCCTTGATTCGTTTGCTTCAATCGTAGTGTGCTGTGATCCTTTTTGAAGAAAATGAGGCATTTTGGAAACGAATCCAAGATCTTTTAAAAACTTCAGGCAGTCCCGAAAACCGCGATCGACAAGTATAACAGAGTTTGAGGGCATCCATGTACACAGTTTTATTGAATTTTGTTTTAAAACACTTTCAAAGATACTAGCGTCGTTGTTCTTGCCATCAGCAAAATACGGACCGAAAACATCCACTATATATCCTGTCGTCGTTACTAACATCATGGGCTTGACCAGATTCCTTCCTTTATGCATAGAATAAGTCCGCCTTTGAAAAAAGTAATTGCTACTCTTTTGGATAAACATGTATGTACCATCAGCTACAAGGATAAATATATCTTCTCCATTTGCGAATAGCGTTTTTGCCGTTGATGTAGTATGGTCCTTAATGACTGACTCGGGTGATATGTGACCTATAACAAGATGATGAGGTACAAAGGAGGACATCTGAGCTTTCCTTGCTGCCGTAATTCCTCTGCCAACTCTTCGTTCTTCTATGCCAAAAATAGTTGATAAAATCGCATTGGAAAGACCTGTGCGCACCTTGATCAACAATAATGCAAGGCACAAACGCACAGAACGACCTTTTGTCGAACGCACTTCAATTGACAAGTACTGTGCAACGTCACTAAATTGATTTTTCGTCAAGCCGGTGAGCCTATAATAATCTTTATCCTCAAGCGCAGACGGATCATCAAAATTTAACCCTGTTTTTCTTGCCTCCTCACGCAAATCATTCAGAAGCTTAGAAATCGACTCAGCGTTCATGTGAGTAAAATCAGAGGTGGCTTGTATAGATGCAACAGCCTCTTTCTTAAGAAAATCATTATCAACCAAATGAGAAGCACAGCATCTCGCTTTTGGAGGAATAAAAATACTAGTATCGACGTTAAACCCTCAATGCAGCAAAAGGTTTGATTCTGATACGATTATTCTTATGATGACAGACAATGCATCTGGATTGAGAAATCATACATCTTCTTATTGGAAGTTTGATTTTCCTACAGTCAGAATCTGAAGTTCCATTTCACTGGAAGATTCTGAATTTTTATAAATCTGACTCTTACCTGGTTCTAAAACATTTGATAAATCATTTTCAGAAGAACTTATCTCTTTTGCATCTGTAATCCGACGCTTTTTAATCGAAAATCATCGACAACTATCGCAAACCTTTGACTGAATGGTTAAGGAGCTGTTAAAAGCAGTTTTAAGAACATTTAATGCCCGTTCATCTTGAACTACTGATAGATGACTCTTTGTTTTTAAGAATTTCACGCAACAAGAACACTGTTTTTCGGCATAATAAGTGGTAATTAAAACTTAATTCGCAAGTAATTATTTCACCTGAAAAAATAAAGGGAATCTGAGATTGATGTACAGAACCATTAAATAATAAGGATTTTAAAAAAAGTGTAGCCTCTCATGCTTATGAAGTACCTGTGCAAAAAACTTACAATCGCTATGAAACTAGTCGATACTGATAAAATAAAACTACAATAAAATAATCTGGAACAGATGTATGTACGCAATAATATCACATACAGTGGATAAGAACTCTTTAACAGGTCGAAACGTGGAAGAAGAATGAAGAAGAATATAGCTAAAAGCATCGGCAACAAACGCGAATACCATGTGGAGGGGGAAAACAGTTGAACGTAGCGAAGCGGCAGTCGCACATGAACGATAGCGT
>NC_046666.1:101431343-101432481 GCF_010883055.1 Belonocnema kinseyi | reverse complement strand
TGAGTTTCTTTTTATTCAAACTGAAACCGCGAATTTGCGTCACTGACTGTGCTGTTCCTAGCAGCGAGAATGCGAATTATATCCGCTCATTACATCAGAATTGAAAATGAGCTTAAGCAGATGATAGAAGCAGCTAGAAGTTATATTGTCTGCTCATGTTCACTGTAGCTGCAAGAATTATATTTTTTTTGCGTGATGAACTTAGATTCACAATGGATTTTCACCGATAACACGAACTAAAAATGGAACCAAATCAAATCGATCATCGATCAAATGCAATCAAATGTTAAAGTCTGTTGGAATCGTTCTATGATAAATCGTTTGCAACAGACTTAAACATTTGATTGCAGTTGATCGATGATAGATTTTATTTTGTTCAATTTCTGATTTAGTTTTATTGGTTATTATTATTGGCGGTGTGTAAAAGGGAAGTGACTTTCTTCGCCCGACGCGCCTTCTATATTTATGGCGGGAAACTAACCCCGCACCGCGTATACGTTTATAATATCTTTGGTACTATATAGCGATGTGAGCTTGCAATTGTTTCCATGCGCGCATTCTAGATAACGTCGAAATACATACTGCAATCTTCAGTTTAAAATCAACCCAGTCCCGCCAAAGATATTATAGGCCTAGATGCAGCACGTGTATAGTTCGAGGAACTAATTGTAGATGGCGCTCTCGGCGAAAATTGTCTGATCCCCCCATCCCTCTCAACCCGAAGATCGCACAAACCAACTACTTTGCCCCTGAAACCTTCACCCGTCAAAGAAGATCATCAAATAGCCGCTACTTAGTCAGTAAATAGTAAATATTAATACTTAAAAATATAAAATACAAATTTTACATTGAGAATTTTTATTTATTATTTTCAATTAATGATACAATTATTTGAATAAATTTTGCATCAAGAAAATATGTAGATGCATAAGATTTACTTTTAAATTGAATAAAAATGCAATTGTATCGTAATAAATTTTCTTAGCTGCTACATCTTTAATTAATTTTTCTAATAAATACGATCGTATAGCGTTCTCGCATGTACCAGGTGTATACATATGAAACCGGTATTGCCATTTAGCGGCCAGTAGGCACACTTGTAGGCACTGTCGGAACTTACCATTTGTGCTAATTGGCG
>NC_046666.1:101430103-101431243 GCF_010883055.1 Belonocnema kinseyi | reverse complement strand
CTCTATGTAGGTTAAGCCGAAGCTGAATGAAACGGTACCGCAAACACAACGGGACAACACAATGAGTTTAATTGTGTTACGTGAAGTTAAGTTAGATTAGGTAAGGTCAGATTTTTTTAGGTTTGGATAGGTTTGACCTCTTTGCAGGCTAAGCCCAAGCTGATTAAATGGTATCGCAAACACAACGGGACAGCACAATCAGTTTAATTGTGTTTCGTGAGGTTAGGTTAGGTTAGGCTAGGTTAGATTTATTTATAGGTTAGGCTCGAGTTGACCCATTCGATGTAGCATACATTTGCTACTGGGAAAATATGCTTCCAGAGCTTTACGTGTAGTTCAATAAATTTCTGTTAATTCAGGTTAGGTGATGTCAGGTTCTGTTGAGTAAAGTTATGTTAAAAAAGTTGATATCAGGCAAGGGTTGATCCTTCACAGTTGTCGACATGTTTTTGAAGTGAAAATTTGCATCACTGGCATTATTTTGAAATTTATTTGCCTCAGTGCATGATTTTTCGTAATTTTTTGAGGCTATGGCTCAACCATGACGTGATGGGTGATTTTTGATACCGAATTTGAATTCAGCGCCCCAAAATCCATAGGAATACGTGTGTCTTGTTACCAGATCCGCACATTTTTTTTGTGTGGCTGTGTTATCAGAAGTGCTTCGATGTTTGGAAAAGGCGTTGGCACAAGTGTATTATATCTAAAGGGGATTACTTTGAAGGGGACAACATAAATATTGAGGAACAAATGAATATTTTTTTAGAAAACCATAAAGTTACCTTATTTTTTTAACACACCTCGTATTATTAATGACAATATTATAATTATGTTATATTAAAATGGTCTTATTTATATCTTGATCCGCATTTGAAAGAAATGAAAGAAATTAGCAATTTTGTAATTTATCTCGTTTGGATAAAAACTCAATTATTTGATTGAGAAAGGAGGAGGGTCAATAAGGCCGGTTTTTGGGTCATCTACAAATTAGCCTCAAACATGTTTTATTTTATTCATCTAACTAGATCTCACAACCCCTTAAAAGGATTTTTCCTGAGAGTGATCTGATTTCAAGATATAGTCATTTTTAAGTTCATATTTTACATGGGTTTTCGCACTTTCATTCAAATCATGCTAAGT
>NC_046666.1:101423266-101430003 GCF_010883055.1 Belonocnema kinseyi | reverse complement strand
AAATTATAGAAATCTTATTTTTCATACTTTTATTAATTATTCTTTTATTAAATCTAAAATATTTGAATTTTCGCGCGGTAAAAGACTGTCGGCTTGTTACACTGAACTCACACGAGTGCCATCTAGGGGACGCAGCAATTACTACAATTCTTTCGCATCTTTTCCTATAGGAGTGGGCACACCGTGCTCGCGATTAATGATCTCCCCGAAGAATGATCACGATCGGGCTCAATGATGCTAATGTTGGCACCCTGAGTTACTGCGCTTGCGTTAGAGCTGAGCGCTAGTTGGCCACACTTGGCCGACGATTCAAAATTAAATGAAAAAACAATTCTTGTAAATTAAATTAATAATTATTCAAATATGCACAAGAATGTAAACAAATGGTGTAACTTTTCATTTCAGACAAGAAAAAAATTTATAACACATATTGATAAATAATAGTTTATTTTCATTGAATTACAAAAACTGACTTATAGTTCACAAAACATTTTGTAATACATATATTTTTTGAAATACTATATAATGTTTCAGCAGCTTATTAAATAGAAGTGAATCGCAGAATATAATAATGATAATATTTGAATTTTTCTTTAAAAAAATTTCGTCTCAGAATATTGTTCTTTTCGATTAAAAACGTATAAATAATTCTTTTCAATCACTTTTCGAAGAAATTTCTTTTTAAATGAAATGTTTTGTAAAATATAAGTTGGTCTGTGGAATTCAATGAAAATAAACTGTTATTTATATGATATATGTGTTTTTTTTTGCCTGAAATCAAAACTTAGATAATTTGTATATATCCTTGTGCATATTTGAATAGTTATTTACTGTAATTACAAAAATTATTTCATAAAATCATTTTGAATTGCGCACCATTTGTAGCCAATCAGCGCAATCGGAATGGAGGAAGTTGTTGTGCGTTACCCATTTGGGCATTGTTACACAATCTGAGAGGCATTTCACATGACTTGAATTAAAGGCATGGGATACTTAGAAAATGGTCGATTTTACCAGTTTTAGGTTCTCCTGGTTTTTTTGTAGAATAATAAATATTTTGTCTTAAAAATTTGGGAAATGATAGCGAACATGCTAACGGACATCCCCACACACTTTTTTGTAGGTTAATTCAAAAAAATTTTAATTTAGCAAAATGTCATTAATTTGCATAGCGCTTAGGAAATAGTATCGATTTTTTCAGTGTTAGATTCCCCCGGCTTTTTTCCTAGGATAAGAAATATTTTGCCTTCAAAATCTGGGAAATGATAGCGACCATACTAACGGACGTCCTCATACACTTCTTTTGTGTTTTTTTATCAAAAAATTTTTGATATTGCTAATAACGTGGGAGTATATTTCGAGAAACTAGTTTATAAATTTAAAATTCAAAATCTCAGTATTTGTAAATTTTCGAATACTCTTAGAGTATAGCCTGTCAATTCAAATTATTTAATTTTAAACGTTTTAAATGAAATCACTTATACACTTTTTACAAGGAGAGAAATTTCAAATTGAAAGGTTTTAATATATTTTCAATTTAAAACATTCAAATTGAGTAATTTTATAAACAGAAATTTCAAGAATTGTATTATTTGAAAATTTTTTCATAGAGTTGATAAATTAAAAATGCAAGCATTAATATTTGTAAAATTTTGAATATACCTCAAGTATAACCTGATAAATTCAAATTATTTAATTTTGAAAGTTTTGAATTGAAAATTGAAATGCAGAATTCTAAATGTTTGTATTTGGGTATTCTCAGATTATGGAGGCCAATAAGTTTTAGTCTAATCAAGTTAGAAGGCTTACAGTTGTCAATTTTACGATATTAAACCCTTATATTCAAAACCAAATTAAAATTAAAAATTAAAATTTTAAATTGCTTAAGATTTGATTCTTAAAATCAGAATTTTTTTAATGCTTTACCATTTATAATTTTATACTTTCAATCCTTTTTTCAAATTTGAATCTTCGAGAAAAAAATATTAAATTTTAGTAGACACGACTTTTTTTTACGTAAAAAAATTAATTTAGGAAATACCCCGTGCGCCAAGGTGAACAATCCATCAAGATGGAAAAATGGGTTAAGCCAAGTCTGCTGTTTGCGTGAAGAAACTCACTATCTTCGTTTTGACGTAAGTCTTCTTTACGTGTACGCTACAACGCGAAAATGACTCTTACGTCAAACTTTAGAGACTAACTTTTTTCTCCAAGACGGCAGAAATAATCACGCTTCGCTCGCTAGATTGAATGCACCTAGGGCGCGCGACTTTTGGTTCTCGCGCTTCGCGCTCGATAATATATTTATCTCGCGCTCCGCGCTCGGTAATGTATTTACGTCGCGCTTCGCGCTCGCTCTTTGCATTACCCTCCACATTTGTGCACAGACCACAATGCGAAATTTTCTACATTCTATAGTATGTTAAAAACTATTATATCACATGTCTATTACATTTTTTTTGTACCTTGGTCTGGTACTGCTTATTCTGATATTGCAAAATAATGTTCACATTTTATTTTTCTTGATCCTAATAGGGCCCTGCTGTGATTGTTTAATCATTTTCCCTTTTCTTAAGTGAAGCTGAACACTTTTTTAAATTTGTCATTAAAGAAGGTTCTCAAAGTACCTACGGCCTTGGCGATTACATTCTCATTGCGATAATCGTGCTTCGCGCTTAGCAGTTAGGTTATACAGGCTCTAAATTTTTAATTTTGGGCTAATCAAAAAATTCGGCTGGAATAATTTTGAAATATATTTTGTATCTAGTGAAAATTTTGAATGAAATTTTTGGATCTATGAAAAAAATAAATTTTTCTATTTTCTGAAAATTTTCAAATTTTTGAAAAGTACAGAGGAAAGTACTCGAATATGAGATATTTTCGTAATATGAGAAAGCGTGGTATCAGCTAAACTAAGAGACCCACTCAGTTGGTTCTATCACTAACTTGTAGCCCTTGAAGAAAGAGTAATTTCGTGGTATAGTCCATTTTTCATTGGGCTTCTAAAGATTATAGGCGAACTTTTTGTGAAATCGATGGTGGTCGAGTTCTTGGAAGGGAATTCTTTAAACCCTATTTATTATTCATTAAATATGTATTTAGCAGTAAAGTTTGTCTCGAGTGATGGGGATTGAATAACTAAGTAAGAAAATATCGATAGTGTTGAAGTTTTTCATTGTACAGGTCAGACATAGTAAGTGCATAGTTGCACGGTGTGGTTCTCATAATATGAGATACATGTGGTTTTTAAAACACTGTGACTGCGCGGGGGAAATTGGTTACAAACGTGTTTGTGACTACTGCAAAAACTAAATATATCTAAATAGCAGTAAATTTATACTTCGGAAGCATAGAATGAAGTTTTTCATTAAAAATAATACTTTATTTTGCATTTTATTAGCTATTTCCTGGGGTATCTCATATTATGAGAATAGTTTGACGAGCGTGGAAACAGCACTTTTTTACATTTGTTTGTATTTTCAGCATAAAAAAAATGTTTAATAAGATTTTCTATTTGAGGTTCTTATGACAAACTAAATTTCCTTTAAAATGACCTATATTACTTTTAAATTCAGTACATAGAATTCCGACAATCACGCCAAACAGAGTTGCTATCTCATATTTGGGTACTCCCCTCTATAACTTTTCTCATTTTTATCAAAAAAAAATTTTATTCAGATAATTTGCAAGTCTTTCACCCATCTATAAAAAACGTTAACAAAATTTTTTAAAATTAAAAAAAAATTTGAAATTTTGAAAATGCTCCCAATTTTTTAATTTTGGTTCGAAATATCTGATTAACGAACTTAGCCTTCATTTTAAGTACCTTCAGAAGTGTATCAAATGCGGACTCGATTGGACAAATCCTTCAAATGCAAGCGTGGCTACAATATTCAGGTAACCATACATGCAGTCATAGAGGCATACAGACAGACACCGATGAAATTGTATGATTTTCAGATTCTGTGAGTGCCGAAACGTGAAGATCCGTTAAAAACCAGAGATTGAATATTTGGACGATTACATTACATTCTCAGGAATGAGAATGTAAAAAATTATTTGATAACGGAATTTCGTCACTTATCTATTACATGAAAACATTTGTTCTTGTTTGCAAGATGGAAGAAGTAAGAAAAAAGTCATGATTGGAATATATTAATTGTTAAAGAACAAGAAGCTTTAAGCATTTTAACGCTAGGCATAAATAATTTTAAAATATATTCCTTTCTAATTCAATAGGCTCAATATTAAAATGGAAGTTTCAATATTGTCAGAAATAAATATTTACTTTAACTTCAAGTACCTGGAGGACAGTTTTGACTTGTCATATGTTCAATTGTAATTTTTACATTATGCCTAATTTTCTGCTGTGTCATGAATTGCAGTTAGAAGAAAGTTGTGAAAAATACAATAGAGCGGAATTGAACTTCAGGTTTCAATAAAGATCTTTGAAAAGGAGTATACAATTTTGGAAAAAATAAGTCTAATCAAAAAGTGCCAGATCATGTATTTTTTGGTTCGATTCATAATTTTATTCAAATATGAAATTCCTTCCAAATTTCTTTTTAATTATGTAAGAAAAAAACATTGTTAATATCTTTTTCAAATAAAAAAATCGGGTTTTTTGCATGATTGTCGTTCTTTTTCTTAAAAACCTTTTTTTGTTAATGATGTAATTAATTTATAATGCATAAGCCTGTAAAATTTTATGCAAGAAACTGAAAGTTAATGAGATATTTGAATTATTAGAAAATAAATTTATTTACGAACAAATTTAAAAAAGGAAGTTTTTTGTTAAAGGAAAGAACTTAAAATAATTATTTTAACAAAATCAAAAATTTTGAATGGAATTAAATACGTAAACAGTTAAAAAAATAAAAAGCAAACAAAAGCCTAATCGACCAGCTGGAAAATATAGTTTTCTATACATGACCGGCGGAACAAGTTTTAAAGTTTTAATATATTTTTCTCAATAAGTACAAAATAAAGGAAATAATTAAATGAAACTAAATAAAAAACTAAGGAAACTTATATATTTAGTAAAAATAAAATAAAAACGGCATCAAATTCTTTTTAAAAATATAGACTACAGTGTGTCCCATATTTATAGGGCCACCCCATTTTTTAAGGATAATTTTTTTTCTATTGGAACAAACTGCACCAAATTTTTTGAGTGAATAAATGAGTCGAGTTAACGATTTTTTCCTAAAATATAGAGCTCGCAATTCCATTCGTTCATTTATTTGGGCATTTTTTCGAAAAAATCGGTGTCCCAAATTATTAGGGCCACTAAAAAAAAATTCAATTTTTCCGAAAGAATTCAATTTATTCTACAAAATACGTACATATAAAAAGATGTTATTCACAAAATTAGTAATTAATAGTATTTCCGTCATTTTTGAATACCATTTTCATTCGCTTTACCATCGATTTATTCAGATTTTCGAGACTTTTCGCGGTGACTTTGTTCCATGCTGATTTGATCGCTTCCCTCAGCTCTGCGACCGTTGTGTACTGCTTTCCGTTGTCATACACATCGCGTACCATCATGCCCCAAACATTTTCCATTGGGTTAAGGCCTGGAGAGATCGTTGGCCACGCGAGTACGGGGATCTTTGACTTTGCCAACCAATCCTTCGTAGACTTGCTCGCATGTATGGCTGCGTTGTCCTGCTGGAAAGTCAATTGTGCAGAGCGGAAACGTCCAAGGTAGAGTTTAAGATGTTCTTCTAGCACTGCCTGGTAATCTCCGCTTTTCATTTTATGAGAAATAAAAGCTAAGGCCACTTTTCCGACACCGCTGTATGCCCCCCATACCATGACGGAACCGCCTCCAAAGTTTCGGGTTGAAAAATAACGAGGCTCATGTCTCAGATCACGCCAATAATAACGCATTCCGTCAGGACCATCTAAATTAAATTTTTTTCGTCAGACCAGATAATCTGAAAAGCAAGTAAAAGACCCAAGCTTTAATTACATAGGCTTGAAGGAACTAATTATTTGTTATGAGAAAAAATGCACTGTCTAAGTATGTACCTTTGACCATTCGTGCGTCCAATGCAGCTTCTCTTCTGCAAAATTGTAGCTGCCTGCATATGATGAGGTTTCAGTTTAGGCGCTTTTTGCATTTTTTCACATACTAAATTAGGGGAATCCTTCAATACTCGACGCACTGTACTTTTGGACACTTGAGGAGCAACATCATTTTTTATTCTTCTGCACCCCTTAGTTGTTTGCGAGGCGGCGGCGACTATTTTTCGTTTTTTCACGATCTGAGAGCTTTGGCCGTGGTCCACATTTCTTCTTCACTATTTGATTACTTCTATTCTTTATATCAGGTAAATAACATTTCTCGATCAGTTTATAAGCTTCGCTATTTCACGTTGTGATTTCCCACATTTTTCATACGCATCAATTGACGCCTTTTCTTCTGTAGACAATGCTTTCCCTCTTCCCATATTTGTTTTGTTACCTAGAATATTATTAACGCACAAGCACAATTTAACTGGCCAAAAATACATTCGGAAGCCTATTTATACCAGGAGTATACATATGTGCATGCCAGGTAAAGGGAGAAAAACCCGGGAACTCCCGCTACTTACGGGGATACCCGCAATAAAAATAAGAGAAATATCTATTTCGAACATATTGTGCGAATATACACTTTTAAAATAGGAAAAATACGTCGATAATCCCCAAAAAGAATGTATGTGGGAAAGTATGTATGTGAAAAATCC
>NC_046666.1:101420795-101423166 GCF_010883055.1 Belonocnema kinseyi | reverse complement strand
TCCAAATAAATGAACGAATGGAATTGCGAGCTCTATATTTTAGGAAAAATCGTTAATTCAACTCATTTATCCACTCAAAATATTTGGTGCATTTTGTTTCAAAAGAAAAAAAATTATCCTTAAAAAATGGGGTGGCCCTATAAATATGGGACACACTGTATTAAAGTGCTAATAGTTCTGTGAATTTATAGCATTGGTTTATATTATTTTTCATGATTGCGATTTAAAAAATGCAATTAGCTCAGATATTAAAACAAGAAAAATACGAAAATTATGACAATTTTTATGTCAAGTTTTAGTATTAAGTGCTAATAAAAAAAATTAAGCAAACTTACATTTTTTCTTAAAGTTAGATTTTTGGAGCAGGGAAAATGACATTTTGTAAGATTAGGTTACTTTTTATTTCAATTTGAAAAAATGGTTCATAGTTATAACATGGCCTCAGCTAAACTGTAAAAGCAAGCCGTAATTTCCTTTGACTTTCGAAAATGCTCCTTACACTTTACAGCTGTTAAAAAACTCATATACAACTAAATTCACAAATATTTTTAAAAATGCAACAATTCAGAAGACATTTGTCTGGATCTATAAGGAAATTTAGGGAAAAAATTTTTTTATAAGTTTTTATAAGGAAATTGCTATTCAAAATTTATATTTCTTTAACCAGAAGAAAATAGTAAGGAGATATTCAACCACAATTTTGGTTGATTTAACCTGACACTTTTTTTAGTTTATTTAAATTTAAATAAAACTTAACTGTAACTTCAAATTCACTTTTCTATTAATTTCCAAACAAACTATAACTTAAATCAAAAATAAACTTTTTAATTCAAATTTGTTGTTACTATTTTATACTAACCTCTTTGCTACATGTTGGGCCTAATTTTGATTTTAAAAAGTCTTTAGAGTTTTCGAATTCCTTCAAGGCCTTTTCTACTCAATTAAAATTATTTTTTCATTCACTTATAAAGTGAAATTAGATTATTACCATTTTGGATTTCAAATGCACTATAATTTAGCGCGACCGAATATATGGTTGCCTGTCGCGCCTCTACAAGTATGTGGCCGACCTAACAGCAATATATAAATGCAAGACCACAAACTTTCCTGCCGCCCTAACTACCGGTATGTGGTGCAACTAATCTCATGCCGTATCTAGGACCTAATATCTTTGATTATAGTTAGCGCATTGACAACATCGAAAATTCTTTGCAGTATTCCCCAGCAGGTTCGATATTTCTCTTACAAAAAAAACTTTTTTCATAATACTAATTAGTTAAGTGCAGAGACATATTCCTTCGTGCCCTCTATTTAGCGTGCGAAATTTTCAACACGATATCTCCTTCCGTTTGGACGTAAGTTGGGACAGAAAAGTACCGATCTAACTTCTACTTGCATTTTCTTCGAAATTATATTTTTTCAAAATTTCCTCCGGAACAAAGCAGAGACATGGACTTTATTACCTCCTCTTTCATTTCCTAAACTTTCAAAGTGATCCCTCATTTCGTTTAGGCGTAAGCTGTGACACAAAAATTGAGAACCAGGTTTGGTCATGTGACCTTCTCGTCACATGGTCTTAAACGCGAGATAATCCCGAGAGCTTTCCCTTTAGTTTCATGGATATGCTGCTTCCAATTGAGACGTTTATGGAGTTTACCCCCTAGGTATTTCACGGAATTTTTCCATTCTATTGGTTCATTATACATTTTTTGTGGATCTATTTTGACAGGCTTTCTGACTGAAAAAAGAATTCCTTAGAAGAATTGATAAAAAAGAATTGATTCTGACTTGACTACATTAATTTTTATTCTCCAAAGCTTAGGAGCCGTCCACAAATTACGTAAGGGTATTTTTACACATTTTCGACTCCCCCCTCCCTTCACGCAAGGTACCAAAAGATTTTCGTGCCCCCGCCCCCCATCTTACGTAATATTTATTGATAATAAATAGGACGTTTTTGACTTTGAACACTACCTTTATTAGTCAATTTATGTACATTATACGTAAAGTTACATAGTACATGAAAGCATTCGAAATGAATATAAATATTTATACATCGCGACATAAGAAGTCTCTATTTTACATCTCGGCGGCAGCGATCTCGGCTGTCAAAACTGGACACCGAGCCACGACGCAAGAATCTTTTCCTCGTTCGACAATCCTTGAGTATTTTTTGTTGTTGTTTGCTATTATTTTACTTTTGATCGTTTTTACGCATTAATATCGTTTTCTTATGAAAATTAGTTTAATTCACTTATAAAGTTTTAATAATCAATAAATTTTAGATTTATAGGGCCATACTTAGTTTTCATTATTTTATTACGTAAGAATTGTCTATTTCCCTCCCACCCGAACGTAAGAAATCGTAAGA
>NC_046666.1:101409005-101420785 GCF_010883055.1 Belonocnema kinseyi | reverse complement strand
GAACACTTACGTAATTTGTGGACGGCCCCTTAGCCCATGCCACAATGATTTCAAGAGCTTTGTTAAGTAATTTTAAGATTTTCGAAACTGACCAAGAGGAAGTGTATAGTGCAGTGTCGTCTGCATATAGTCCAATTGTAACTTCCGGGACCTCAGGGATGTCGTTCACGTAGATAATAAAGAACACCTGACCTAAGATGCTGCCTTGGGGCACACCCGCTCGAATGGGCTTCTCTTTTGAAAGTGTCTGGCCAATTTTGACTGAGAATTTTCTGTTAGAAAGATAAAAGTTTATAAAGAGGATGAGTCCTCTTGGAAAATTGTAATTTATTAATTTTCTGAACAGTCATACATGCCAGACACTATCAAAAGCTTTTCCTGCATCGAAAAAAACAGCTCCAGTGTGTTTTCTTTGATTGAAATTTAAGGTAATGGCTTCGGTAAGCTTGAGCATTATGTGTTACGTAGAGCGACCTTTTCTAAAACCGTATTGTTGTGATTTGAGGATGCTGTTTTCCTCGCGATAATAGTTTACGCGAGTATTATTTTTTCAAAAATTTTGCTCATTGTATTTAGAAGACTAATGGGCCTGTAGCTGGTAGGATGATATGGATCCTTGCCTTTTTTCTGAAAAACTAATATGTGAGCTATTTTCCATGAGTTAGGAAAGTAGCTTAGTTAAATACAGGCATGGAAGATATTAGCGAGGAGGGTGAGACAAGAGATCGGAAGTTTTTTGAGGACTAACTTTGAAATTGAATCAGAATCGGGAGCTTTGTTATTTTTAGTAGTTTTAATTTGATTTATTAATTTGTTATGGGTTATTTTCTTGAAATTTTCGGTACTTGGGATTCTAAGAATATCGGAGACAATTTGTTCACAATCCGCAATGTGCTGAGGGTCGGATGGTTCGTTATGTGGAGCGAAGTTTCAAAGTTTCAACAAAATATTTAAATTCGAAAGCAAAAAATTAAATTTGCAAACAAATATTTTAATTTTAAACCCAATAACTTTCTATCGAAAACAGAAATTCAAAATTTTTAAAAATCAATTTTAAAACAACACAAATTTTTGTTCAAAAAATAGATAAATTTTCAACGAAAAACGGTTACATTATCATTTTAAAAAATCAATTTACAACCAACAATTTTTCAGCAAAATAGTTTAATTTCCAAAAAAATAGATGAACTTTCAATCATTTTATACCAAAATAAAACAAGTTTCAACGAAAAATGCATTTTCATCCTAAGAAATGAATTCTTAATTAAAATAAATGAATTTTTAAACAAGAAGAATAATTTTCTACCAAAAAAGAAGAATTTATGACTGAGAAAGGTTAATTTCTTACCAGAAAAGTTCAACCAAAAATGATACAATTAAATTTTTAGTATAAGAAAATGTTTTTTCAACAGGAAAAATCTCATTTTCAACAAAACAGTTAAATTATCGACCAAAATAGTTATTTTAAAAAGTTTTAATTTTAAAATAGTTTGATTTTCGATAAAAGAAATGAATTTTCAACTGAAAAATGTTTTAGAAAACACACACAATCGAATTTACAACAGAACAGTTCAATTTTTAAGCATATAGTTAGATTTTCATTTAAAAAATTATTTTTCAACCAAAAATGGAATGGAATGAATTCTGAGAGAAAATTAAAAGAAAATCACAATCACCACTTTTTTGATATGTTTATGTTGGTTTGTAAAATTTGCTTTCGAATTTCAGTAAGTTTACGAGATATTCAGAAATTTTGAAACGATTAAATAATAATTAAAACTTGCAAAAAAATCAGTAAAAATTTGAATAATTCTTAAAAATTAGAAGATTAGAAGGTCTGAAAATATTAGAAAAAGGAATTATTTTTTTAATAATCGTTTGAAAATTTGTAATAATTTTTATTTACAAAAATGTACTTTAAAAAAAAATCAAAAAGATTTTGAAACACATCAAACGATTTCCCAAAATTTAAAAGAAGTGTGTAGAAGATTTTAATGCAAAATGTTTCAATTTGATAAGATTAAACAGTTTTAAAAAACGAAAATCATCTAGTAAATTCAAGAAATATTTAGAAGAATGGAAGAGATTCAAATCTAATTTTAAACTTAAATTTTCAAAAATTTCGAAAAAATAAACTTCATAAGCTTTAAGGAAATTCCGAAAGATTTCAAGGAGATAAAATTATTTTTCTTAAAATTCCTGTGAAAAATTTAAAATATTATATAACTCAATTTTTGACGTCTTGAATGCTTTTTTAAATCTTTAAGAAAAATGTAGTAACTTAAAAATATTTTTTTGGAATTCATTTGGTTTTAAACGTATTAGAAATATTTAAAAACTTGAAAAAATGTCTCAAAATTTATCAATTTTTCTTTGATATCTTCCAAACTTCTAAATGTCCTAAATATCTTTTAAAAAGACTCGAATTTTTCTAATATTTTTTTTAATCCAATAAGATAACCAAATTTAAAGTCTTCTAGGTTCTTTTTTGCTACATCGCTTTTCATGCTATTTTAAGCTATAATCACAATTTTGAGGATTTTAAGAGAAAAAGCCAAAAAGTTGTTAACTTGACTTCATTCAAAAGTCTAATCATTTGACAAAAATGTTGTTAAATTTTCCTTTGAATGTGGTGTGGAAACAATTTTTGACGTATTTTTGAATGTTTTGAAATGCTCTAAAATAATCTCCTAAAATTAATTTTTCGAAATAAAAAATTATTTTAATTATTTCTAGGAACCTGAAATAATTTTTTTCATTTCCGTGAAAACTTACAAAATTCTTAAAACGTTTCTAAAGTTTATGTTTGAATTCTTGAAAAATCTAATTTTCTAACAGAATTTCAGTTTAAAATTCTATTCGAATCTCTTCAGTTCTTCTTAATATTTCTTACATTTACTCGATTTTGATCTATTTATTATAATCTTACCAAATTGAAACATTTTGCTTTAAAATCTTATACAGTCTTCTTTTAAATTTGAGGAAATCTTTACACATGTTTAAAATCCTTTTTTAATATTCTCATAAAGTACGTTTTTTAAAATAAAATTAATTACCAATTTTCCTACCAATCGTGAAAAAGTCCTGCTTCTAATCTTGTCGGATGACCCTCTAAGCCTTCTAATTATTAAAAACTATTAAAATTTTTTCTGATTTTTTTTTTAATTCGGCAAAATGAAAAAGATTGCTTAAAATCTTTAGATTCTTTATTGATCATTTTAGACATAGTTTAAAATGTATTGGAATTTTTAAAAATCAATTTTTCAAAATAAAAAATTATATTAATTATTTGTAGAAACCTAAAAGAATTTTTTCATTTTCGTGAAACCTTTCAGAAGGCTTGAAGAATTAATTTCCTTTTTTTTTCCTGAAATTATAGAACATAGCAAAATTGCCTGAACTTTCATTCCCTTGACAACCTGCGAAATTCAGTTTACTTAAAAGCTCCTCCAAATAGCCGGTTAGCCACCGAAAACGAATCGTGAAGTCGGGCGTGCTCGGGCTCGTGCATTTTCGGCTCTACAGGAGGCTGGCCTACGCAACATGTAGCAGAGCCGACTCACCGACACGCTACGTTTGAATGTGTCGCTCCCAGATGGGAGAGTAGTGGGGGGCGAAAAATCCCACGTTCTGGAGACACTGTGGCAGTTTTTATTCTAGCGGCAGGGTTGGGTGCGTAATTCACTCCAGGTAATTTACGTGAATTTCGGCAGTAATTTACCACGGAATTTACGTCCGAAGTTTTCTACATTGTGTAAATTAATGTAAATGTGGAACTTCCGAATATTTCGATGGCTCAGTGATGACTACAAGAATGTAAATAACACTAATCAATAATTAGGGGTTTAAAAGTAAAATGATATGATTCAGAAGTATTTTATGAATAAAGAGTAATTGTATGACAAATTTAACTTTTATTATTGTAAATTAATTGATTAATTGCGAGTATTGTATAGGGGAAAAACGAAATTTAAATTATATTTAAATTCTCATTGAAGTCCAACATCTAAAAGTTTGCAGCATAATTTTCTAAAAATGAAAAGATTTTAATTCACGGAAAAAGCAACTTAATTTAATATGGTTATAAAGATACCTTTATATTGGTATTAAGGTCATGTGATGAGTGGGTCACGTGATCAGATTCCTACCTTACCGCCACCTTTCTTATTTCCCAACTTATTTTCACACTAAGAGCCACGTCGAGTTGAAAATTTGGGATAATAAATAAGAAGAGCTAAAAATGTGAGTCTGATCCTAAAGTTTAATAATTATAAAAAAAAGCAAAAAAAATATTAACAGCAATAAACTTTTTTCATAATTATACAAATGTAGGACCAGACCCACCATTCTTAATGATTCTGGTTTAGTATCCCAAATTTTTAACTTGATGTGGCGTTTCGTGTGAATATAAGTTGGAAAATAAAAAAATGGCGGTAAGGTAGGAATCTGGTCACGTAACCCACTCATCACATGGCCTTAACTTCGTGATAAAAAATATTTTTTATACATGAAGTACATACATTTACACGTCATTAATTTATTATACTCCTAATAACTATTTGAACATGTACTAATTTATAAACAATTCTTTCGAATGTAGATTAGAATTGTAATATATTTATCTATATAAATATTATAGTTATTTAGGGAGAGTAAATACACAGTGAACTATCAGTAGAATTTTACTTTATTACCACGGCGGTGTACATCGAGCGACGCGCCCTAAGCGACTTCCCCTAGATATGCCTCGCTCGTTCTTACACCCATGTACTCACACTTTCACAAACTCACATATACTACAAGAATATAATTGAAGTATTATAATAAATATAATAATGATATAATAGAATTATAAAAATTAATAATAATTCAACACTAGTTAAATACCTATGACTTAGAAGGCGTTTATAACCACTGTTCGTGAATAGTTTATCGCAAAATAGGCACTTAGCTATACTTTTGTCCATATTGTTAAATTTTGCTTTCATTCTCTAAAAACTTAGGGCTTTCCATGGGATATTTTGAATCCCCGTGGAAATTTTCTTTCTCATCATTTTAACCATTTGTTAATTTAATATCTAGAATCCTCAAATTAAATATGGTTTGAAGGAGGTTATGTCACGTGCTAGGAAATTCAAAAGTTCAAAACAGACAACCACCATCTATGTCATGTAATTTACCGGTTTTCTGCACTTTTGTTTGTAAATTACTTCATTTAGGTAATTTGTGTAGAAAACCTCGAGTGATGCGTCACTTCGCAACCCTGGCTAGCAGTGAGATTGGTTACGGCGACGTCAATGTGGGAAGTGTTTAGTCATTGAAGGTTGAAAATTAACATTTGTTTCTAGGGTCATGTTGAATGATTGTCAATTTGCTTTGCAAAATTATAGCGAGGCGCGACAGGGACTTTTTTTACAGTTGGTGAAAAGAATTAGAAGGACTGGACGATGATCGGAGTCAATCTCATCAATAGTGAAAATGTCGTGGATGTAAAAGTTATTTTTAGAAATTGCAAAGTCAATAAGGTCAGATTTATGTTTAGTGTTGTGAGGGAAAAAAGTATGCGAATCTAGTGCTGAGATTGAGAGATTCGTATGATTTATAAATTCAAATAATTGTTTACCGATTTTGTTAGTTGTTCTGCTATTCCAGGCTAAGTGTTTAGCATTTAGGTCACCTGCAGCAATTACCGAGGTTGCAAGTTTGAATATTTTTCTGTAGTAATTTTTTAGAAATTCGCGAGAAGGAGTCTGACAGAGCGAGACTATAGCATATGGATTCCCGTAAATTTCCATTTATATGGCAGTAGCTTTGAGGGCTCCAAGTTCAGGAATTATTAGTTCATGGTGATCCATATTTTCTTGAATTAAGATCGCGGTACCTTTATTTGTGTTATTTCTATATAATTTGTAACTACCAAATAGATTAATGCGTAGGGATTCGCGTAGTAAAATTTCACTAAGCATACAATGGTAATGTTATTTTTGTAGAGGTATGCGACGGCAACGCTGTAAAGTTTTAATTTTTGCTGTGGCTGGACAGTGACTTGCGGGGTGTATTTGAGCGGTCTGAGCAGATGGTTTATTAGGTACCGTTTCTTTACGCGTATTATTAGTTCATGGTTTATTATTTATGGGTTTCCTGGAAGCTGTTTTAAAGGCAGGAGAACCTTTGTAATTAGCGGGGTGGTCTCCTGCATAGTTCGCGCAAATAGCCGGGGATTTAGGATTCTTTTTGCATGTAGAACTCTGATGCGCGCCACCGCACTTCACACAGCGTGGAGTGGCGTGACACACGGCAGAGACATGGTGGAACCTTTGGCCCAAGTCCTCAAGTATCGAAATGAGGTTGAAAATGTTGAATTATGCCAAATAAAAAGATTTAACATATTTTTAGATTTTTTGGGTATGAGACAAATTAAAGTTTTTGTAAGATTCAGCTACTTCTTATTCCAATTTAAAAAAATGGTCTTATTTATAAAAATGCCTTAGCTAAACTGTAGAAGCAAGCTGTAATTTACGTTAACTTTCAAAAATGCTTCTTAGACTTTATAGCTGTTAAAACCTCATATAACACTGAATTCATAAACATAAGAAAAATTTAACATTTCAGAAGACATTTTTCCAGGTCTATTGAGTATTCTAACCATGGACATAGAAAACAAGGAACTAGGCATGCTATTGCGGGGGTGATACAATGAGGAGGGAGGTCCGCCACCTTTTGATGTCCCGCGACAAACATAGCAGCGCCCACATGTTTATATTTTCGTGCACAGTTTGTCGGCAAAAAAGCTCGTGCGCATAATCAAATGGCACATCGTAAGATGGCGGCTCTCCCCACTCATGGAATTCTCCCTCCTCCCGTGGACTTAACCCCGCTCGCCCAAGTTAGGATGGCATGCCTAGTCCCGTGTTTCCAATGTCCATGATTCTAACATTACGTCATACTCGGTCGGTAACGTCAAAATCTATAAGGCTATACCACTTGGTGGACTGCAAAGCATTGATTAGATAGGAGTTTGACTAAAATTCATTTTTGTAGATGAAAGTAAGTGTGAAATCGTGATATGGCTTTGCTTCTCAGATAGAAAAATCACTTCTCTAATTATTGTTAGCAATTGGGGAAGTGTGTGATTTGGACAATCCACTAAAGAAGAAATATAATATGCCGTGATTGAGGTTAGGTTGCATTTTTGGGATAGTTGACGGTCAAAATTTTTTTATTTTGGTAGTTCGTTAAAGTGCGTTTTTGAAAGATGTCAACATCTTATTTTTGCACTTTGTGGAAACCAAAATGATCAGAAAATCCTCACACTTCTCCGACTGTTTTTTAAATCCCTTCAAATTCTTTGCGATAATTTCAAATCTTTTGAAGTAACTCGAAGTTGACTAAAATTAATTTTAATTACGCAAAATTTTACAAATATTCTTAAATTCCTTTATATCTCTTCACAAGCCTTAAAATCTTTAAATTTGGGGAAATAACTTCAAATATTTTCAAATAACTTTTTAATTAATTGCTTAACATTCTTTAAAGTGACTAAAACTTATAGAAATATTTTTCAATACCTTAAAAATAAACTTTAAAATCCCGTCAAGAACCTAGTTATTACTTAAAATCACTTGAACTCTCAAACATCCTGTAAGATTTCTTGATAATCCTTAAACTCTTCCAACTTTTTTTTTAAACCCCTTCATCTTCTTTCAATCATTTAAAATCTTTCGAAGTTTCTCGAGATTGACTTAAATTAATTCAAATCTCTTAAAGTTACGCTCTTTGTGACCACGTGACCAAACTAGTCCCCGGATATGAGCATTTTTTTTGGTGTTCACTGTGTCCACACGGATTGAGATATCGTGTTTAAAATATGACAAATTAAATAAAAAGCACTAAAGAACGTTTGTATAGATCAATGTTTTTATAGTTTTAAAGAAAGTTTATTTATAAATCAATGAAAGAGGATATTACCTTTCGAGTTATAGCACTATGCAGATAATTTTTGGTTTGATGCATTTCGGATTTTTTGGTTCGCTTATATTGAGCACTGACATCAGCTTTGGACTAAATCGTCTAAACCTTTAAAAAAATTAATGTAAGCAATAAAATTTGCACATTCGTTGAAAATCGAAAAATAAGTATCTGCATACACGTAACCTATAATTATTTTTGGAACATTTTTAGCGATTTCTAGCGGAGAGAAAAGGAAACTTTGACCATCGATAAAGTCGAGATCACGCGACTAAGTTCATTCATAAAATTTTTGTATTGTGAATGAAATGATTTTCATTATTTTCGGTCCTCACTACGTCCAAACGGATTGAGATATCGTGTTCAGGATTTAGGAAGTTATTCCGAAAGCACTAAGGAACTTTTGTATATACTTGAAAATTCGTCCAAGTCCCATCTTGAGAAATGTGCATCTTCAGAAAATAATTAAAATTTTCTAATGGTTATATATTCTTGTGGAATTTTTGTACTGGTATGAAACAATTCCAAGAATAAAAATAAAATTGCGCCCGGGGGCGAAAGACAAGGCGAGTCCGACGCTGAGTCCCGCTAGTTGGTTCACTGTCAACAATAGTTATCAGCTGATGGATTCAACGTCAAGAATTATGGAAGTTGGTTTGAGAACTTCGGCGAGTAAATTTTAGCACATTGCTGGTATTGCTATGTTTCCAATTTGAAATTTATCTTTTACTTTTAGGAACAAAAAAATGAAAATCATTTTACACCGTAATTTCATGAACAAACTTAGTCACTTGATCTCTACTTTATCGACGTTCAAAGTTTCTTTTTTTCTTCGCTAGAAATCGCTAAAAATACCCAAAAAATAATGATAGGTTACGTGTGTGCAGATACTTATTTGTTGATTTGCAACGAAGGTGCAAATTTTATTACTCATATTAATTTTGTTGAAGTTTTAGATGGTTTAGTATAAAATTGGTGTCAGTGTTCAATATGAGCGAATAAAAACATCTAAAATGCATCAAACCAAAAATGATCTGCAAAGTGCTATAACTCGTATGGTAATATCCTATTCCATCAATTTAAAAATAAACTTTCTTTAAAATTACCAATATATTGATGTATACAAACGTTCTTTAGTGCTTTTTATTTTATGTGTCAAAGTTTGAACACGATATCTCAATTCGTGTGGACGCAGTGAACACCAAAAAAATGTTCATAACCGGGAACTAGTTTGGTCACGTGGTCACCGAAGAGTATGCCCTTAAAATCTTTTAAACTTCCTTAAATTCCTTTAAATGTCTTGAAAATCCTTAAAATCTTCGAATTTTTTCAAATTCTTTCAAATCTTTTTAAATAAGATTTTAAAAAACTCGCTTGAAATTCTTTAAGAACACTAAAACTGTCTTAAAATTGTACAAAATAAATTGTAAATCCTTTAAAAATAAACTTGAAGATTCCGCCAAGTCCCTAGTAGTAATTCCTTGAAATCACTTGAATACTTACAAATATCGTAAAATTGATTGAAAATCATGAAAGTCCTCCTAATTTTTTTTAACTCACTTCAACTTCTTTGGAATAATTAAAAATATTGTAAAAATAACTAAAATCAATTCAAATATTTAAAATACAAAAGCCTTTAAATTTCCTTAAGCTCCTTAAAATCTCTTGAAAATTCCTGAATCAATCAATTTCTTTAAATACCTTGAAATCTCCTAAAATTCATTACATCTGTTTTAACAACTTTTCAATAACTCGCACGGCTTTCTTTAAAATCACTAAAACTGTCGTAAAATCTTATAAAATCTCTTGCAAATCTTTAAATCTTTTTGAACTATTTGTTGGATTATTTTTACATCCTTTAAAAAGAAACTTTAAGATTCTGCCAAGTCCCTAGACATTCCTTAAAATCACTTGAGTTCTTAAAACATTCTTCAGGTCCTCCGTATTTTTTTTAACTCCATTCAACTTGTTTGACAACAATTTAAAAATTGACTAAAATTAACTAAAATCTCTTAAAATCCTTAAATTTTTTGCAGACTCCTTTGAATCTCTTGAAAATCCTTAAATTATTGAATTTTTTAAATCCGTTGAAGTCTCTTAAAATTTATTAAAATTTTTCAAATACATTTTTTTTAACTTTTTAAATAGCTTTAAAGTCCTTAAAATCACTAAAACTGTCTTATTTTTTTTTTCTCAATTTATTGTAAATCTTAAAATGTTTTTGAATTATTTTTAAATCCTTTTTAAAAAATCATGAAATCCCGTCTAGTCCCTATAGCAATTCCTTAAAATCACTTGAATTTTCAGAAATTCTTTAAGTTTTTTTTAAATCCTTTAACTACTCCGATTTTTTTTTGAAATTCCTTCAACTCCTTTAAAATTATTTACAATTTTCGAACTTTAGTAGAGTTTATTAAAATCCTTTGAGTTTTCTTAAATTCCTTAAAATATTTAAAAAATTACATCCCTTGAAATCTCTTCAAATTTATTAAAATATTCTTAAAGAACTTTTCAGTAATTTGCTTGACATTCTTTGAAATCACCTAAACTGCCTTAAAATTTTATTAAATCTATGCAAATACTTCAACCTTTCTGGATTCTTGAAAGAATCTTTAAAATTCTTTCAAAGTCGTTCAATTTTTCTGCAATCTTTTAAAATCCTTTCAAATTTTTTGAAATCGTTAAAAATCTCTTGAGAAACCCAAAGATCACTTAAAGTCTTTTTTAAATTCAGTTTATGAACTGAAATAGATGATAGACGGTTCTACTTGAGCGGTCAAACAGGGCGGCATTTTTCCAGTTTGTCAATGTCGGTAGAGAAGATCAGAGTGGGTAATTTCGCATATATGCTAGGTGAATTTGGGATGCTTTAATTAAAAAGTTAACATAAAAGTATCTGAAAGATTTGAAGGGTTACAGAAGTAAGAAAGATTGTCTTCGCGATTTTTCTTTTTCATAAAACTTTTCAAATTGACAATAATTATTTATTATTTAAATATTTTTCACAAAAAATCCAAGTTTTTATATATATATTTAAATGAACTTTATTTAATTACGAAGTCAACAAAGAATGTATTTGCGATTACTCTTGGCTATGAAAAAATTTTAAATCGCAATAATTATGAATTATTCAGACAGTTTTCATAAACAAGTTCAGAGTTTCTATCCTCACAGCATGATATCTCGCGGGATATCCCGTTTATATCCCAGGATATCGTGGGAATATCGCCTGAGATCCTAGGGATATCACAATTAATATTTCCTAAAGGTCGGAAACCTCGATATCCCTGGAATGTCCCAAAGATATCTCAGAATATCCTCAGGATATCCCATTTCTGTCCCAAATTTATATCTACAGTAACTTTAGGATAAATTCCATCATGGCTGTCTGTGTGCGAAAACTGTCGCGCAGCAATCAGTGACACTTCAACGAAAGTCAACATTCTAACGAATATACGTGCCAAATTATAATCAATTCTCATTTATATTATACGAATCAGCGCGGTATATAATAGTTGAATTTTTTTCTATCATAAAAACTGATTGAGACAGATTTGTGTGGAACTTTGTTTGGAGATTTGTGACAGGGTGGGAAGACTGTGTTGACGGATTGGCCGTAGCAGGGTTGGGTAGCGACAAAGAAAGGCGTGACAGGTAACAGACAGCAGCGATAGAGGCAGGGAAGATAGAAGGCGGGAAAATTTGAATTATATTAATGGCTAGTGGAGCGAGCATCTCCTCGGAAGAAATAGAATTAGAGCAGGAAGTCTTCAGTACACCGAAAGAGATAAAGGAAAGAAAGGCAAGGGGGA
>NC_046666.1:101396411-101408905 GCF_010883055.1 Belonocnema kinseyi | reverse complement strand
CAATCTGAAAAATCTCTATCCCATCCACACACTACTCCTTTCCCCTGCCGAATGAGTCACGCCTACCCCGAAAGGGAAATGGCTTAATGGTGTAATAATAATTCCAAGTTTTTATATTTTGAAACAAATGACTTTTAATTCGTTACGGAATTAAAAAAGAATGTATTTGCGATTACTCTCAGCTATGAGAAATTCTAAAATAACAATAATTATTAATTAATTACACAGCTTTTATAAACAAGTTCAGAGTTTCTATATTTTCAAACAAATGAGCTTAATTTTCTTACGGTATGGAGAAAGAATGTTTTTGCGATTACTCTTTGCTATGAAACTTTCAAAATTGACAATAATTGTTCATTATTTAAACAATTTTCATAAACAAATTCCAAGTTTTAGTATTTTGAAATAAATTACTTTTAATTCGTTACGGAATTAAAATAGAATGTATTTGCGATTACTCTTTACTATGAAAAATTTTTAAATAACAATAATTATTAATTAATTAACCAGATTTCATAAACAAGTTGAGATTTTCTATATTTTTAAACAAATTATCTCAATTTCATTACGGAATTAAGAAGGAGTGTCTTTACGATTTTTCTTTTACATAAAACTTTCCAAATTGACAATAATTATTAATTATTTAAATAATTTTCATAAGCAATTACAAACTTTTCATATTTTTAAAAAATTAGCTCAATTTCATTAGGGACTTAAGAATAATGTATTTGCGATTACTTAAAGTTATGAAGCTTTCTAAAATAACAATAATTATTAATTATTTAAACAATTTTCATTAAAAAATTCAAAGTTTGTTATTGATAAAAGATAATATGCTCTACTTTTCTACTTATCTACGAAATCAACGAAGAATGTCTTTGCGATTATTCGTCATCATGAAAAATTTCAAACTAACAATAAATATTGATTATATAAACAATTGTCATAAACGAAATTGGAGTCTGTCTATTTTTAAACGAATTGGCTTCATTTCTTTACGAAATGAACAAAGAATGTATTTGCGATTACTCTTCGCTATGAAACTTTTTAAATTGACAATAATGATTGATTATTTAAACAATTTTTATTCAAAAAATCAAGGTTTGGTATTTCGAAACGAATAGGCTTTACTTGTGTACGAAATGTAGACAAAATGTCTCAGCGACTAATCTTTGCCATGAAACTTTTAAATTGACAATAATTTGTAATTATTGGAACAATTTTCAGGAACAAAATCAATCAGTCTATTTTTAAACTATTTGGCTCCATTTCTTTACGAAATCAACAAAGATTGCAAATTATGAATGATTATTATTGTTTATTTTAAAAAAATTTATAAACAAATTAAAGGTCTAGTATTAAAATATGTTTAGTTTAAGCTAACAGTTACTGCCCCTCTTTTTTAGTTTTGATTTACCGAAATATTATTACTGAAGGTTTAACATAAGTTTTTATATCATTTACTATATATGTAACATATTTCAGATAAATTTTTTTGCGCGAAATAATGAAATATACATTGCGTTTTAATTTGTATCGATATACTTTTTTTCATTTATAAACCAATAGCAGAGAGGTGCATCGTTGCAGAAGACCCTTCCAATAAAATACGCGTACATAAATAGGATTTTTGATGGAAGAAGGCACACTGTCCATGTACAGACGATAAGGGATTACAAACCAGAGCACATAATGAATTTCGACAAAGAGAAAATATATGAAGTTGATTTTTTTCCGATTAAAGATGGCGCAATGTCCTTCAATGCTTACGTTCTTCTTCTAGGAGGTAGGTCATTAGTATTATTAGCTGACATTGTTCAGCTTGTAATGTAAATACTTAAATTTTGTTTATAGTGAGTAAAAAAGACCTAGAAGGAAAAACAAACTAAGCGTATAGCGGTTCCTGTCATTCATCACGACGACAAGGATCTTGAAAGGAAGAAACGCGACGATGCAAGAAAGTCATCGAAATCTTGCAGAAAAGTCGATTTTGATGCTAACATGGAGACGGAAGGAGAGCTTAAAAAAAGTAGAGAAGGAAGCGAAAAAATGAAAGCATGTATGCCATTTCTTTTCTCCGTTTACACTTTAATTAATATTATTCTCCTTTTTCAACTGATAAAAATATTTTATTATATGCAGGCTCTGCAGAAAGAAGCCAGCAGAATTTTGCTGGCGGAACTGCCGTAGAAGAAGTTCATAATTCACATATTTATACATTTGTAATGCATTTAAAATTATAGAACTGCCGAAGAAGTGTCTCTCTGGGCCAGAAGGCAAAAGTCACGGCGCAGATGAAACGGTACATATAATATAGAAATTCATTATTTGCGAACATAAGGCAAGTACTTATTTACAATCCCTTGTGAAATTAAAATCTTTTTAAAATATTTCAGATGCCGCGAAACTGATTATGGATCGCCGTTCGAAGAGGATTCCGGAAAAGGACATGTTAAAAGTGCGGCATTACGTAAGTGAAAAAATAAATGACCTGAGCCGAAACCTGAAAAATTCGGAAAAGCTTAATCGGCTAAAAATGGTAAATTCCTTACTACAATGATAAAATTGATGTGTTTTATAGAAAATTCGACGTTCCGACTAGAAAATTTAATAATTCACTTAATTTCTCTTTTTTTACTGAAAACCCTTACTTGTTAAAAAATCCCCCTCGCTTGTAAGAAATCAATGTTTTTTGGGTATAAGAAGAACTGTTTGGTTACAAATTTATTTGTTTTTGTTTCAAATTTAACTTTAATTACAAAATTGAAATTTTTTAGTTAAAATTTCAATTATTTCGTGGAAAATGTACCTATTTTATAACTGAAAATGTAACCATATTCAATTTTTGATAAAATATAGATTTTGTTTATTGGAAAACTTGCAAAAAGCCGTCTTCTTGGCTTGAGATTGACACAAATCTTGTAAAAAAGTTTTTCCTTTCTGATTGACAATGCCTCTTTCATATTAAAAATCCAACCATTTTTTTTTAATTTGACTGAAAATCCTCTTTTGTTTCAAAATTTCCTGCTTTACTGAAAATTAATATTTCTTAGTTAAAAATACAATTGTTTTGTTGAAATATAATCTGGTTTGGTAAATAATTCAATCACTTTGTTGAACATTGCAATTTTGTGTGTGAAAATTGAGTTTATTATCTTAGGATTTAAATATTCCATTTTTAGTAAAAACTTTCAACTTCAGGTTTTATAGTTTGAATTCCTTACTATTTATTTAATTAGTTGTATTTTAACTAATTTAGAATAAGAGATTATACATAAGTATTGTATGCATTATATGTAATATTAAGAGAATTAAATTAACTAAGGCAAACCAAGCAGAAACAATGTATTATTTAATAAATTAGATAATGAATGAGTAAATATTTAAAAATATAACCTGTAAATAAATGCAAAGAGGAGTTAATAAAAATTTGTCAAAAAATTATATGCATTTTTGGCTCGTGTAATCTACATATTATTAATATTAGACAGTATAGCATATGGTATTATAATTTAATAATGATTATTCGCATTTAATGTTGAACTTGACTTTGGGAAAAACCTGAGTTTTGTGGAATATTTGCGACACTTGGGTCTCGGGTCACTTAAGTAACTTGTCTCACGGATCACTTGGTTGACTTGCGTGTCACTTAGGTCTTAGTTCCCTTGGGTCCTGGGGCACATTGGTCTTGGGGATACTTGGGTCTTGGGGCATATGGCTCTTGAGGCATTTAGGTCTTGCAGCACTTGAGCCTCAGGGCAATTGGGTCCCTTGGGCTTAAACTAGAGAGTTGCAATTCTCTTGACAATATTATTGGGATGCAAATAAATTAAGTAAATTTATTTCATGCTGGACATACATTATATAGCACTCTATATCCAAGATTAGCATTATATGTAATAATGATGGCAGAATTGTATTAATTGTGCAGAACAAGATAAAAAATATATTATATAATAAATTGGAGACACGTGGAGGTTTGAAAATGTATAACGCCAATAAATACAACAACAAAAAATGAATACAAATGTCTTTTGGGTCTTGGGGCACTTGGGTCTTGGGGCACTTGTGTTTTGGGTTGCTTAGGTCTTGGGGCACTTGGGTTCGAATTTCCCATGGGCCCCATGCACGTATTTTCAGCAGGCTGACGATGTATCAATTTAGTTGAAAAATTTTGTTTTCTGAAAATTTAACTATTTTGTTAAAAACAATTTCAACCATTTTTGTTGCAATTTATGTATTTTATTCAAAATCTTTTTTTACAGAAAATTAATTGTTTTAGTTGAAAGTTGAACCATTTCTATTAAAAGATAGTTAAATAGTCATTAATAATAATATAATATTTTGTAATTATAATATTAACATCAATAATATATATATAATAGTAATAATATTCATATTATATAAACCTGAAAAACATAACCTCAAAATCGACATGAAATTAAGAATAACGCGAAACATGAAAATCGCCGTTTTCTTTAATTTCTTTCTAATGGGGATCGAGATATAAATAGAAGACCACCGAAGTCTTTCGAAACCAGCCCTCAGCCTCGACCGTGCATGTGTATGTAGCAGTAGTTTTCTTACGATCCGGAGGGGAAATGTCGGTCAAACTAAGCCAGCAGATGGCACCACAAAAAGTAGGTCTGTCTTTTTCATTGAATTGCATTAAGAAAAAGCAAAAATAATTAAAAACTTGATGCTGTTTGCAAATAAACAAAAAAGAATATATGAAAAAATAAGAGTAACTATTACTAATTATTTCAAAAAAGAAAAAGTCATAAAGATAAGTAGTTTAATATGAATAAAATTTAATTTTGGGATACATTTTGAAAGCAGTTCGAACTTCATATTTCTATTATTCATTTTACTGATATTATTGATTTTATTATTTGTTCGAGTTAAACAAAATTATTTATTGTTGAAATTATTAATGTAGCTAAGGGAAAAATTAATAATATTTAAGACCTCAATGACAAAAATATTTAAAACATATACATGATCAGAAGAATTAATAAAAAATATATTACTTATATCTAATATAAATGTAATAATAATTAGAATATGTAAGACTACAAATTAAGTTGCAAAGTAAAGAATCTTTGTACCTTTAAAATCTGAATAATTTCAAGTTTTGAAGGAAATATTGTTAAAAAGTATTGGTAATTGTAATTAAAATGTTTGAGGGAATCAATTTTCAAATCAAATAATTTGAGGGTACCCCTAATAATTTTATTACAAAATTTTAATTCGAAGGGGATTTTGAATTAAATTGTTAATTATATTATTGCAAACCTTATTTCTAAAATAAACAGGCTATAAGCTATTAAAATCTATAAATAAACGTATTGTACTCATGACGCAAAGTTGGAGGAAACTTGAGATTTTTCAAATTATAATTTCCTTCAATGTTCAGAACGACTTCAGGCATTCCTTAAAATAATAAATATTTAATAATAATAGATAAAATATAACAATTTGAATTTTTGTAAACGAATTAGATAAACAAATTTAAAATGTTTGCCCTTTCGCACAGAATTTTTCTTTTTGCACTGGAAATGTTTTAAGCTACGTATTAGACGAATGACTGCTAGTCACAAAAATATTAGAAGAGTTAACAATAACCACTGTTATTAGCAATTCTTATGACAAAATATTTAAACTTAAGGTTTTATCAAATTTAAATTTTCTTTGATGGCCAAGTCGGTGGGTTGTTGTCAAAAGATTTTGTATTGAGTGAATCTTAGCATGCAGTGTTATGTTTCATTTCCAATCTTTACGATTGAAAACCCGATTTTTTCCAAGTGAAACTGCCAACATTGGGTCATTTTTTATGTTAATTGTTTATAAACATATAAGTTGTTATATTCCATTAAATATGATCAAAGATACATTGTTTAGGAATATCCGCAGCCATTATAGCGATTAAAGAAAATAAAAATTTTGATAAAATCTTACAATTGAATACTTTGTCCCGAGAATTATTTATAACAATGGTTATTGTCAACTTCTCCAATATTTTTTTGACTAGCAGTTATTCGCCCAACAGCTTAAAATATTTCCAGTTAAAAAAAAATTCTATGCGAAAGGTCCAAAATTTGGAATTTCCTTATCTAATGTATTTACAAAAATTTAACTTGTTATATTTGATCAAATATTATTAAATATTCATTGTTTTAGGGAATGCCTGAATTCTTCCTGGCGCTCGAAGAAAATAATAATTTGAAAGATCTCAAATTATAATATTTGGCACAAAAATTGTTTATAACAATAGTTATTATAAACTTGAAAATTATTTTTGTTATTAAACGTCATTCCTACATTAATGTGAAGCACTTTTAGCACCAAAAAAATTTACCGATAATAAGACTATTTGTTCATTTGTTTATCCAAATTGTTTGCAACAAATAAATGGAATGATAAACAAACCATTTGTATTTTATGATTCCCTCAAAATTAATTTAAGACAATATAAAGTTTTCCTGCTCAGTTATCAAAGCGTAAAAAATTGTTATGTACACAATTTCAGTTTTTCCATGCCTTGAGTAGAAAAATTATAAATAAACAAATAGATAAGACAAAAGTTCGGAGCTTCAAGCTGAACGAAAAAAAATTAATTTCCTCCTACTTTCCGTCATGAGTACGGTACATTTTTTTATAGAGTTTAATAGTTTATAATCTGTTCATTTTAGAAATGAGGTTTGCAATAACATAATTAACTATTTAATTCAAAATCTCCGTTATATAAAAATTTTTAAATAAAATTATTAGGGGTTCAATGTAGCGAGAAAAAAGCTTTCAAGATTAAGCAACAAATAAATTATTGCACTGCATAAATGTATATATGATATTCGGTTTAATTTAAATAAATATATACATTATATTAAATAATATTAAATACATTTTCTCATTTATCATTCGTGTCATTGACTTTTTACCAAATGCTTCAGTCAAATTATTTGATTTGAAAATTGATTTCCTCAAAACATTTTAATTCAAATTAATATTATTGTTTAAAAATATTTCCTTCAAAACTTGAAATTGTTCAGATTTTAAAAGTACAAAGATTCTTTACTTTGCAACTCAAGTTGTAGTCTTACATATTTTAATTATTATTGTATTTATAATGGATATAAGTGATATATTTTTTATTAATTCTTCTGATCATGTATATGTTTTAAATAATTTTTTTATTAGCCACGTTAATAATTTTAACAATAAATTTTTTTTTAACTAGAACAAATAATAAAATGAATAATATCAGTAAAATAAATCGTAGATATATGAAGTACGCACTGCTTTCAAAATGTATCTTAAAATTAAATTTCATTCGTAATAAACTACACATTTTTATGACCTTTTCTTTTATTAAATAATTAGTAATAGTTACTCTTATTTTTTCATATATATATATTTTTTTATTTGCAAACAGCATCAAGTTTTTAATTATTTTTGCTATTTCTTAATGCAATTCAATGAAAAAGACAGACCTACTGTTGGTGTAGCCATCTGTTGGATTAGTTTGACCGACAATTCCCCTCCGGATCGTAAGAAAACAGAAAAGTGGGGGCAATGCATGGGGCTGGTTAACAGTAAGGGCTTTAAAAAAGTGAAGTATATTCGCCTTCTTCGGCGTGTAACTTGCACCACAACCCGCACTTGACACCTCATGGCTTAGAATAAAAAATGTTTGCCACCTGCATCAAAACAAACGAACAGAACCTCTCTAACTTTCGTCAATTTGACAAACTTTCTCACTCGCACACTTTTCCATGTATAGGAAGAAGATAACTGCGCGCCTGCGCACGAACATTTAAGATCTTTCTGTAATGTGCATACCACTTACGGTAATGTTTCTATTGCCAAGTGGGAAAACCATCGACATATAGAAATGGACTGGTAATGGCTGTGGGGAGAACGATAATGGGCTCTAGAGAGAGAAAAAATGTACCAGACGTACACCTATCTTTTTCTAGATAAAGCTGATTGGTTGAGAATATTTTCGTTGGGTGAATTTTGGCGCAGCACAGGACCGTGCTTTATGTCGCGAGTGCCTCAATAATGTGACGTTGATCGCACTTTTCAGAATTGATTTATTTATAAATTATTTAATTATAATTTATTGTAAATAAATATAATTAATGGTGGCAGTCTGTGTAGTTTGTGGGCGTTGTCAAGACGTTTATATGGGGAAATTTTTTCATACGTAAGAAAAGTTATTGGATATAGTAAAATAAAAACTGTTACAACAAAAACAAAACCTCAAAATATGAAGTTTTGTACCCATGCAATACAAATGGTTATTTTTAATGTTATAGAAATATTGTTCAAATTTTTGACAGTTTTTATATTATTTTTGAACTCACAAAACGATTATTATTGTAGCATTTTCAATCCAATTTCAAGAAGAATTTAAGTTTACCAAGTTTTTGAAATAATCAATCTGAAACAGGTTATTTTACATGAATTTTCTTTAAAATTCAAATTATTATAACTACAAATTTCTAATGTATTGTTTACCTTTTTTTAAATTAACCGTAGAGAATATTTAGGCAATACTTGGGGCCACCAATTCACTTGACAGAGTCCTGAAATATATAAAAGCATATGTTTTCTCTCTCTCTAGAACCCATTTCAGTTCTCCCCAAAGTGTTACCGGTCCATTTGTATAAGTATGTCGATGGGGGAAACGGAGTTTGGTCTCCTTATTATTCCTTCGTGCGCTGTGGCCAGAACAAAAATGACGAAAAAGTGCGACCGCGGCTTCCAACTCAATCAATATAACATCAAGCCTGAAGGGCTAAAGTACTACATTTTATTTATTATATGGCGAAAATATAGATAGTTCATTTAAAATTTAATACTATCGAGCTCATTTTCACTTTCATCAAAATAGTTTAATTTTCAACCAGTTTCTAAACAGTTGAATTTTAAAACAACAAAAAAGTATGAAAGTCATTTATTGCTACCCAAGATGAATTTTTTTAAATACATAAATTTTCAACAAAGGAGTTTAAGTTTTTACCAAGAAAATTAGTATTTTGGGCCAAAAAGAAAAGTCTTTGAAAGAACACATAAATTTTTAACTAGAAAGGACAAATTTTCGACATGAAGTGAAATAATATTTTCAACGAAAGAAATGAATTTTTAACAAAAATGGTGATTCCTCCAGTAAAACAATTCTTTTTAACCAAATAATTGAACTTTTAACATAAAAAGAAACGGATATTCAACAGAATAGTTAAATTTTCGACGAAAAAAAACTATTTTCAACTAAAGTGATGAAGAAGGTACGAATTTTCTTCAGAACAGATGAATTTTCAATAAAAACAGTTAATTTTCAATTAGGCAATTGCATTTTTGTACATTAAACATTATTTCAATTCTGTTTTATCTGTAACTATTAGAGCATCGTTCTCCCTGATGTGATTTCGTTGGAATGTAGGGTATACAAATATAAAATAACACAATATTACATTTTCCACTTCTCTTTTTCAAGTTTAGCCAATAAAAAGTAATTTGTTAGTGATTTCCTAGTATAAGGAATGTACTAATCAATTTTCCTTCTTTCATATCAACTGGTAATAAATATATAAATATAATAGTTTTGCGTGCTCAAGTGAAAGTATTAAATGGATTTTATTTTTATCAAAACATTTAGGAGGTTCGAAACCCCGATAACAATGCTTAAATTAATATTTAAGTAAATGTTAACGAAGAAAGAAAATATTAATACCTGCCAAACACAACATCAACTAACTTTTCTACTGAATCACTTTTTTTCCCGTCATTTTCGCACTTTTCTCGCAGTTTTTTTTCTGAATATACTTATGATTTTTTTGCCTTTAAACTCTCATTTATTTACACATTTCTTTGCGCTGTTATTTTTATTCACAATATTTTCCATAAATTGCGACACAAACCTGTTCGAAAAATACGGAAATGACGTAAAATTCTTACACGTGCGCACTGTTAACGTCTAGGATAAAAAGGTCTATTTCGAGCTGAATGTGATTCGTGATTGGTCAGTGGATCCCTTTCTAATGAAAGTAGATAGAAGATGAGTAGAACTAGTCACCATCCTTAGAAAAGGACACGCACAATTTCTCTATTTGTTCTCTCTTTCTACTCCCTAGTGAACTTCCGACAGTCGTAGCCAGGAATTCAGTACAAATGTCGATGCAGCAGACCATACCATGATCTAAGAATCTGCCCTATGAATCGCCCGTGTATGTGTATGCAGTAATTGTTATTTTAGCATCCAGAGGGGTATCGTAGTTCAGATTAATCCAATAGATGGTGCTCCGAATCGGTAAGCATGTTTTTCCATGGTTATGGAAAGCAAAATTACAAAAATTCATTAAAAACTTGATACTTTTTATGAATATAAATGGAATCACATCTTTTTCAGTAACAATAAGAGCAGCTGTAACTAGTTAGCCAAAAAAGTGCACCAAAACATGTAATTTAATGTTAGAAAAATTGAATATAAGGGAGTATTCTGAAAACAGTTTGAATTTTATTCATATTTTTCCATTGTTTATTTCGTTAGTGTAATTAATTAAATAATTTCATAAACAACTATAATTGTTCCAAATTTCAAAAATTGATTGATAATATTACTTGACTAATAATAATAATAGTATTAACGATATTCAAACATTAATCATTAGCCTTATAATATACTCTTTTTTCAATTAATCTATACATTTCCACTCTCTAAAAAATATATATTTATATATAATTTTTTCATAATCATGGTGGCGACTTGAGCGGGAAACTGGGAAAGACTTGGAAAAAACTACGACATGGCCGGAAATTGAATTTAAAAATAGTTAATTTACTTTGTCTACAGTTGTAGAGCATATGATTGAAAATAATTATTGTTTTTATTATAGGAAAGGGAATTTCAGTGAATAAATTAAATTTCCCTTGAGACAGGGAATTTTTTACATAGAAGGGAAATTAAAAAAAAAATAAAACTGAGATTCAGGAGAAAGGAGTTTAAAAAATCCCTGTTACCTTCTTCAGAAGTTTAAAAAAAGAGAGTGCTTCAAGTAGTTTTTAGAGTAGAAGTATTCTTTCAGAAAGGAAATATTTCTAAATTACAATATAAATTTTTTTTTACATTTTTCGTCAAGAATTTACTTTTTTTTAGAAAATTCAACTTTTAGTCCACTTTTAGAACTTCTAGTCCAAAATTCAACAATTTAGATGTAAATTCGTCTTTTTAAATTAAAAAATTATTTATTTCGTGAATAATTCGCGTATGTTGTTAGAAAATCGACTTTTTTTGGTAGGAAATGAGTTTTTTCCTTGAAAGTTAATCTTCTTATTCAAAAATTCTTCTTTTTGGTTGAGAAGTTAACTATTTACCAGTGAAATATTCATCATTTTAGTTGAAAATTCATCTATTAGGGTACATATAAATTTACTTAGTAGAAAAATAAACTCGTTTGATGAAAATTAATTTTAAAAAGTTTAAGATTCATCATTTTTATTTAAAATTCATTTTTTGACAGAGAATTTAATTATTCAATTTTTGGTTGAAGAATGGTCTTTTTATGGTTCAACATTGATTTTGTTAACTTGAAACTTAATTATTTAACTTTTGATTTTGACACTTGATTTATTTTAGTAAAACATATTTTGTTGTTGTTGAAAGTTTAACTGTTTCAGTTGAAGATTCATTCTTTAGTTAAAAAATCATATTTTTGTTTAAAACTTAACTATTCCAGTTGATGATTCACCATTTTAGTTGAAAATTCATCAGTCAAGATGAAAGTTACTTTTTTTTACTAAAATGTAACTAGTTCCTATTCTGTTGAAAATGTATTTTTTTCTAGTTTAAAATTTAAATATTTGTTTGAAAATGTCTCCTTTAATTTGAAATTCATCTTTTTGGTTAAAAATTCATCATTTTAGTTGAACATTCTTCTGTTTGGTTTAAAATTCCACGAGTTTTGTTATAGATGATACTCTTTCATCAGTATAAACATTTTTTTTATACCTCTAAAATAATTTTAAAACAAATTTTAATTTATCAAATTAATAATTGATGTAGATTGTTGAAAACCATGTAGTTAAACAAATTAAACATAGAAAAATAATAAGAAACGAAATTTCTGTCATCTCTGCGAATAGCCTGTTGCCACCCTTCAATTTCTTTGGGATCTTTTGCTAGAAGAAAAAAATGAAACTTCTCCGAATTGCTGGTATAGCCAGACGTACAACCCGTAGCTACACATGTTACTCCCTTTATTTCGCACTAAAAATTAGAAAAAACTCTCAACACAATAAATAATTTACTCCGCTACAAGGTCTTATAATTTAAACTTTCAATTTTACACATTTTTCTTTAAAAAATCACTTTTAATAGGAAATTTACCAGTTTTACCAAGTGATAGCAAAATTGTTCTTTCGGTTTTTAGATGTTAAGACGACAGTTCCAAGTCAGAATACGTTTCGCATTGGCAAAAAAAATTAGACGAACA
>NC_046666.1:101381404-101396311 GCF_010883055.1 Belonocnema kinseyi | reverse complement strand
ATATATATATATATACATATATTTATATAATAATTTAGATAATAATTGAAGTGATATAGAAATTTAAACATTTATTGAAAGTTTGGATAAGGAAATCCAAAATTGCGAGCAGTTACACGCAAAAAAATCAAAGGTTCTTGAGTTAAAATAGTTCCACATTGAATAATAGCACTGCTTGCTAAGATTCAGTCAGTAAACATGCCTTGAATATTTTCTAATTAATACTCAACTATGATAACCTGTTCATAAAAATATTTATTAATACATTTTGATAGATTTTTCTGACTAAACCTAGATATTCAACTGAATCTAAAGCTATTTGAATCGAAGGATCAAATTCGTTTCACTTGATGTTTCAAAATTTGAAATTTATTCTTCTAATTTATTTATGAAAATCTAAATTGTTATATTTGGCCAAATATTATCAAACATATATTATTTTTAAAAATGTTTGTAGAAATTCATGTTTTATTTTTAAAATTCGTCTGTTTGCTTACAAATTCATTTATTTCGTGAAAAATTACTCTTTTTGATTGAAATATTTTTGCCAATTTAAAATAAAATGTTTCGACTAAAAAGTTAAATATTCTGTTTAGAGTTAAATTGTCTTCTTTTTTACTTGAAATTTGGTTTGGTTTTGGATGTTACTTTCTTTTTATAACTAAAAATTCCTCTCTTTAGTATCCGTATCATTCTTATCCCCACGCCATCTCAATGAGTAATTACGCTGCATGATGGGATATGGTTAAATCTAATTGTTCTTTATTAAAGCAGAAAGTAGTTGAACCTTCATAGAAGTACTTGAATTTTAAACGAAAAATGATGTGTTCACATCCAAACATGTAATAGTTTGTATTTTCAGCAAGAAAACATTTTAATTTGAATTAAAAGTAGGTAAATCGAATGAGAAGGGACCAATTGTTAATGAAAGAGTAAAATTCTTACTGAAGGCAGATGAATTTTTAAACAAACATTTATTTGAACGTTTAATCATTATATAAGCTTTCCGTAAAGTAATTGAATATGTGAATTGTTTTATATTCCGGTGCAGAAATTTGATCATGGCTCAAATCGGGCCCAAGCTTGGCAAAAGTAATAACTTAATCGAATTTTGTCTAAAGTAATATTTTTTCAGTTTTGATTTAATCTAATCCGGAGTTTTTAGTAATGACGTTAAAAAAACGTCTAAGGAACAATGTCTAAGTCGCATGTTTCACATACGTTCCAAAAACATTTCTGAATGGTTTTTGGGACATCTGAAATAATTAAAGTACCTGGAACGTTTTTGGAATGTTCCCAAAACGCAGTGAATGTATGTACTTTAAATATAATGTGTTTCAATTGATATTTTTCGCTGAAACTTTGAAAGAATAGTATAATAGCATTTTCATGATTCTTTTAATAGTTTTAAGAAAACAACAGTCTGCTCAAGTTCGTTTATGTGTTGTTTGCCAATTTTAAACTTTTCAGCGAAAAAAATTGAATAATTTCCTAATTGTGACACGGCCTTAATGGTATATATTTCGCTATGTTATGAAAAACAGTATAATAATGTTTAATATTATGCACTTGTCTACCCAAGAAAAAACCTTCCACAAACGTTCCAAAACCGTTACAGTATAAGAAATTAAATGCTTTATAATATTATTCAGTTCTTGAGTTTCACAAAAAACTATATTTTTACGTGAAATTGCCCAAAAAACAGTTACTTAACAAATAAAGTTATACCTGTCAATTATTACTTGAAAAATGTGATTTACATCCAATAGTTATATACCAATATTTTAAATGTATCGATCTTTCTTACACCTTTCCTTTACAGGTTAATCAACAATAATTATTTCTCTCTTTATTGCCTATCTGAGAACAGCATCCCAAGAATGTTCTAAAATCTTGCCCTTATATACCCCTAGTCTGATGTTTAATGACTATCATAATTTATAATCATTCAAAAAAAAAACAGCGGATATTTAAGGTAAGTATGATATTTTTCTCCATGTCTAAAATAAAAATAAACAAAAGGAGTTTTCTAAAACCATCTTAGCTTCTTTAAAAATATTTGATTAAAACAATAAATAAGGACAGCCACCTTTTTCTGCAACAAAAGAAAGATGTTATTTGTTTAGTGTAACTAACTTGTTTTTTATTCTAAATTTTCTCATAATCACACTTACCTCTATCAATCCTACTTTGTAATATTATTAAGTTATCGAGTTCGCTGAAAAAAAGCATACTTTTTGTGTGAAACTACCCGAAAATCCGATAACTCAGACAACAATTTATCAAAACACAGAGTTAATAAATGTTATTTATTCACTTCTAAGATCAAACTATTTGTCCAAAACCATTCAACGGCCTATATGAATTGAAAATTAGATTTATTTTAATTATTTTTACTTGCTTTAATTTAATTTATTTTATATTATTTGAAAAATTTGTGAAATAAAAATATTAAATTGAAAATTACGAAGTAACATTGCCATACTAAAAAATTGTAAGAGTTACAAGAAAATGCGTTGAAATTTTGTTCTGTAATTATACAAATTTATGACAAAAAAAATTTCTAATGACCTTTATTTCATTTACGAAATTTTCAATTTATTATTAAATATCTTGTATTATCGTAGTTTGTAGTGAAAAAGTGCTTTCATGAAAAAGATTGTAATACTTCTTAATATTATTCAGTTTTCGATTTTGACAAACAAATACATTTCTATTTCAGATTACCCGAAAGAAATTACGCCCGTAAATAATTATGTAAAGTTTTTTATCTAATCTTAAGGTCGAATCGTTCGTATAAAATCATAAACGACTTACATTTGAACTTTTACACCAATCAAGTCATGAGAATCTGCGGATCAAAAATAAGTTTAGCAAATTTTTCAATCTCAGTAATGCATCAATTGCTAATTTTACTTTTGTTGCGTAATCTCAATCATATGCCCAATTTAAAAAATGTAACATTTCAATATTTCTAGTTTTTCTAGGACAAAATCTTATTTTCATAAACCTAAAAAATCTAAAATAATGTTTACAACTTTTTTAATCTATCCTCAAATGCTGTTCACTATGTTCAAAATTCATTAGACTAATTAACTCAATATTAAAAATTAATTATTCTAAGTCTTTCGAAAAAATCGCTAGTATTTTTTAAATAATCTATGTATATGTGTCTAATTTGCAAAAATCTTATTAGATTTTTTAAAACCATAAATTATTAAAATAATTTTTAAAAGGTCTGAAAACTGTACTATTTTTGAGCATCTGGAAATTTCATCAAACTTAAAATTACTTTTAAAAAATTAGAAAATTTTAATAATGAAATTGGCTAAACGTTTAATTCATTTCTGAACTCTTCTTCATGTTGTTCAAACATATTTCGATTTGATTGGTTACGTTTTTTAGGGCGCTTTCATACAATAGCAGATCAGCAGTCTAACATACAGAAAGTTCACAGGAGTGAAAGAGATAGATAACAGAATATACACAGTAATACCAGATGATGAATTTTAAATGTAGATGAATTTCATTTTTGTATTAAATTAAGTAAGTCACTTAATGTCAACCAGAAATGGAACTTAAGTGCATTGTCTCGTATCTGATATGTGAGTAATATGATAATTAAGTGACAGGTATGTTGAGTTTGGGATGATTTTAATTCCCGTGCTCTGAAATTCAATTTATGCTGACAGAAAGGCGTGCGCGGAATGCGATGCGGCGATGCGCAAACACTTAAACGGATTTCGGCGATTTTAGAAGAGAAGCCAAGAGATCAGCTGAGAGTAGCCAATATGGCGTCGATAACGCTGGATAGTAGCGATCAACACTGAGCTCATGATAGTTGTTTCGTCAAGGTTTCCTATTTTGATATATGTACTCAGATCTATAACGGATTTTAAGTATAAATAGAATAATAGTACATATGTGATAAAAAATATATGAAGAAGGATTGAAGATTCACGTTCTGTACCTGATAGCTTGAAATAGATATAAGTGCCTTGTTTAGTGTCATTAAGTTCTTTTTTCCTTTTACTAATCTCATCGATTTGGGGGATAAAACAACTTGATTAATTAGACATAAATAAATCATTTATTCAATGCTCACATTTAAAAAAAATATTCCCTAAAATTATTAAATTTTTAATTTTATATTCATTCCATGTTCCTAATAACTGAACGAGAGTGCATAAATGATATGAACTACAACAATTAGCTGACTTAAATTAACCTATAAGTTTCATTTAACACGCACGTGTTGACGGAAAATCATCAATCTTTCTGTCTTAAGTTAACCTATAAAGTATATTTTACGTACATAAAGCAGGTGACTTTCAACCAAGTACGTTACTTAAAGTCATGTTATCATCATCAGTTGACTTTCAACTGGCGAATGATCATTTTGGTTACATCTGAAAGTCAACCGCCTTTTTCTACTGAAATTCAGATTCTTGTATTACTGTTTACAGTTCCCATCTCTTTGAATCTTGAGGACTTTCTGCATGCTATCCACTAATCTTCAATCGTGCGAAAGCACTCTTAAGTTCATTGAAATAAGATTTTGGTCTAGAAAATCTAAAACTGCTGAAAAATTACAAGGTTTTTAAAAAAGACATATTACTTAGATTGCAAAAAAATTATTATTAGCGATTTTCGCTAAAATATGAGAATTATAATTTTTTAATTTAATTTTTGTTTCGTGGAACATCTGGATATTGTTCGTTTTATCTTCTAATATACACAGAGTATCAGGGCCCGAAATTAACCATTTCAGTACTAGATTATTTTTCATTACCAATTATTTTTTCTTTCGACCTATTTTATAATTTTCCTTTGACACACATAAAAAGTTTAACGATTATTTTACATTAATTAGATATTTTGTGACAAGAATCCTGCGCAAAACTTAATTTAGGTTCAAATATGAATAAAACCCTTTTTTTTAAATTAAAATAGTAAGGAACAAAATTTATTTTCTTGATCTTTCATTGGTCGATGTGTTATCTTCTCGATAATTTGAGACTGCAATAGCTCGATGAAGCAGACCGTGATAAGTAATTTATAGATGTCGATCTGTAAGTTGATAATAAGACATACATTCGAGTCAATATCGAAAAAAGTAGCTCAACAGTAGCAAGAATAACTAAATTTTAATATGTCATTAGGTAAATAAAAATTTGAAACTTACGGTAATGCAGATCTGCTAAAGATGTATGCAAGATAGGCTGTAGACAATATTCGCTTGAAAGTGGCAATACAAGCGCCTTTTGGAGGATTTCACTTATGGGAAATGTGACGGTCCCAGAAAACCCTTCTGCTACATATATTCCCATTTTCGTAGAGTCTCCTGGGTAAGTAAGTAACGGGCGTGGCTTGCTTGGCTTCTCTCCTATGCAGACTTTCGTACTTCCATTTGTTGCTATGTGGCTTATTCGAACAACATAACCACTCATTACATAGCAAAAATTATCCGGTTTTTTGATAGATAGTTTGACATCTTTAAAAACGAGTTTTTTAAAAGTTCTGGAGAAACCTAGGGGGACATTTTTAACCTCGTTCTGGAAGGTCGGAAATTTTTTCTCCTTTCGAATGTTAACTTGCGTACTTATTCCTTCCTGTCCACTGCGTGAAATTCTCAAAACAGAATGAACTTAAACTATCCAGAGGTCCGTGAATCAGTGCATCATCACTTAGGTTTACGGTGCAGTGAACGTTGAAGGCGATTTGGTCTTCTCCATATAAAACTGAAAAATTATCCACAAACTACTTCAGCTGTTCCTTTACACATTGATTGTTCCGAAGATAATCCTGTGGATGTTTGCAATATTCGCATGGCACTGTGCAGTGTGTTAAAGTGAATTAAATATTCTGGAGGCAAGAATGGTTGAAGAACTGCTGGACAAAGGTAAAGGCCGGAAAGACGGAGTTCTGTCGCCTTCCACCGTGGAAGTTCATCCAAACCTCGCGGTTTCCGAACGAATTCGTCTGGTATCCACTCCCTCAATGATATCAGAAGCCTCGACAAGTCTTTCATTTGTTTGCTATTGAGTCTACCTGAATGACGTCCAGACAATAACGATCTTATCATTCTCGGTACCACTCCTAAATCAATCAAATGCATCACGTCTAATGGGATTTCTGATAAAATTTTCACTTGCATTTCTTCCAAAAGTGAATCCCCTACAAGATGTTTTTCATCAGTGCGATTCGCAAAAGTTTCGTCTGTCCTTAACTGACTATCTGTTTCCAGGAAGATCATTTTGTGGTATTCGTATTGGCCCTCAACAGTACATCTGGGACATGCGGAATATCCGTTATGTGGCTCTGTACAAGTGATAAAGCTCCTAGCAGAGCTATCTTCTATCACTAGCGAATCCTGTCTATCACTAGCGAATCCTGCCTCATGCAGATTCTTATATTCCTCTACGAAACATTTTAGGAATTCGGAAGCTAGTTTTGGTTTTTCTCTGCCGTGATAGGCTCCGATTAAAAAAACTCCAGAAGGCCGAGGTTTTGTTATTTTTCCGAGTTAGACCCACAATTGATCTTTTGAGCTTTTCGAAAGTGGTAGCCCGTGAAAATGAATTTGTATTACTATTTCCGTTGCATCGCCTTCATCAAAAAACTGCAACTCATGCAGTAACGCTCTCTCCAAGCCAAAGCGCATGAATTCGCCAGAACTACAAGGGATAACAGAAGATGTCTTGCGAGGAGTGCCCTACAAAGTCTTGCTGTCATTTGGGAGCTCAGTGTGATCGGCTTCGCGTGAAACTTGCAGCCAGTCGCTTGCTGCTTGCCTAGTCATATGCTGGCGAATGCAAAGCATGGCAATTTTTTCCCAAAACGTTGGTGCAGATACTGGACGATCATCATCATCATCGTCATACCGATTCAATTTATCTTCCAAGTCAGTCTTCTAGAATTTTTATATCTTCCAAAAAGCATTTTCGAAGTTCTCCGTGGCAGGAGGGACGTCTTGAGGTATTTCTGTAACTAAATCTGCAGTGCAGAGATCTCTTCGCCTATCTTCTAAGAGAATATCTCTTTCGTTCGAACCATTTTGAACAACTCGATTATTTTTAGGATTATTCTTTTCGTCCAGGACTCGCCATTCTAAAATCCTACGTCACGTTTGTCTGCCTGACAGTTGTATAAAAGGTCTTCTGTGCTCCATCAAGTCAATCTGTATCCACAAAAATATACAGCATTTTGAATATGAATTTTCAAAAGACAGGAAAAGCGAAGAAAATGGTACTGTACAAAATATCGATAAAATTTACACTCGTCGGCGTAGTGAAAAATATTACTATAAAATATAGACTACTTTTTTAGACACAAAAAGAATGTGATTATCAGTAGAAAATATAAAAATTTAAAAAATTAAAAATTTATTATTAATAAAACCAGATAAGAAAAAAATGCAAATCCTTTGAAAAAAAAACTTGAATATCACTAATCTTAAAATCAATAATTTGACTTAGCTACTAAAAAAGATTAGGAACTCAAGAACTACATTTTAGTCTGTAAGTTTGAAAGAAACTTGAAGCTACAATAACAAAGCAGGATTGTTGATAGCAATTAAGTGAACTCTCTTTTTACAATTTAAATAAATGACTATATATATTTTTTTATTCGAAAAAAAGAGTGTGTAATGACAAATAAGGGTTGCAATCTTGGACCAGATCAATGACTCCTTATTTATCTCCCATCTCGTTCTTCTTTTTTTTTAATTGCCTATACTCTAGCCTTTTTTAAGCCTTTTCCTGATATATATATATATATATATATATATATATATTGTCCTTCCTACAATATTTTAAATACAGTAAAAGGATAAAATACTTATTTTTACAAAGGATGTGCCCTTAAGTAAGACTATTTGTGACTTTTTTCAGCCCCAAAATACCAATGAAATTTCCACCTAAAATCTCAAATCTTTATTAACTAAAAAAGCCATTTTCATCAAGTTTTTTCTTTTACCTAAATTTCCTTGCGATTTAAAACGATGAGTCTCAAAATTATTATCGTTTATTCCTAAAAAAATACACAGTGTGTTTCACGACCTATACATCCCCTTGTACTATTTGATAGTGCACAAAAAATAAACAATAAGTTCCCCAGCGTAAATTTGTGTGAAGCTTAGTTTGGGCCCCAAAAAGCTCAAAGTTGGGCCTAATCAACCAATGAGAAGCGAGCTTTAGCGATCAATTTTGCGCAAACATTATGTTCACACTTGGGGCAAGTACAAGTGGTCGCTAAAATTGGTCGATTGAGCCCAACTTTGAAGCTTTTTTGTGCCTAAACTAAGCTTTAAAGAACTTTTTTATTTTTTGTGTATTATCCTTTAGTAGATAGATGGATAGATAAACGTTTATTTTTCGGCCTGCTGGCGTTAAAAAATGGACTTGATTACACTTAATTTTTTACAGAATTTTCTTACAGCTATCTTTTACTAATTACCATCCATCTACACCTTATAACTCATCCGCCCGCGTCTATAACCTAACCTTCCTCACCTCGCACGCATGTCTCTCTTTCCTCGCTTTTGCCTCGCATTGCCGGCTTCTGTCTTCGCGGCTAACGCCTCATACTTAACATTGTTTAAACATACTAGCCTACTATTTATAATATTTACAGTTTTCTTACATATACTTCCTCTCCTATTTACAATCCTTCCTTCTCCATGCCTCTTCCTCCTTCCTTCTCTTCTTCTCCATATTACGCAACACCCCCTTCACCCGTGCTACTGCCCTTTCGTCCCTCTTTCATGCAACAATAACTCCAGGCTTATCCCACTCCTTTCAACCTCTTCACATTCCTCCAAATATTGCTCAACTTCTGCATACCCCTTCCCGCCCAATTCAAACATTCTCATCTCTCTAGAAAGCCTGAACGTATTATAATTCTTTATGCAACCACATCTCACTTTTGCTACAAGTTCCTGACTTCCTTGGTCTCCTTTCTCACACAAATCTCCCTGGGCATAATCCACACCTAGTTTCCGTTAAACCTTGACTCTCTTATTTTCTCTTCTCCTTCTACCTCCTCTTTCTTGATGCCATTTTTTTAAACCAACCCACATACCTTCCTTCCTTGCAGCACTACGTCTATTCTCCTTCTCCCACCAACAGTCCCTAACCTGCTTACTTCCTCCCTCTTGCAAAAATATCTTCTCATATTTAGACGCTCGACTCCCTATTATAATCCATAAACTCGTTCTTCCTGTCTCCCTCCTGACAATATAGTTCTGTATATTCCTTGCCAACCTCAGCGTCAACTTGATATACCTCTCTTGTGTCCTCTTTACCTCCTAACTTACCTTCTACCCCCACACCTCCACTTTGTAAAATAAGACACTCATCATCAGCGAATGAAACGATTTCATTCTCCTTACAAAATCATCTGCGAACAACCTCTTGCCCAACCCCTACACCTGCCTCATCACCACATTAGCCCTTCTCACCCTCTCTTTCATGTGACAATCCACTCCCTTATTCCTTCGGAACAGGAAGCCTAGGTACGTAAACTCTTTCACCTCCTGCACCGCTTTTTCCTTCCACTTCCACTCACCTCCCCTATCCCTCCCACCTCCTTCCGTGAACACCCTAACCTTCGATTTGTCCGCATTTAACTCTTACCTATTTTTGTCCAAGTATCTTCTCAAACTATTCATCTTCTCCTTTAAACCCTCTTCGCTCTTTGCTAAAAGCACTATATCATCTGCATATGCGATTGACCATATCCTGACTGCTCCTACGACTCCGGCCGCTAGCTGACATTCCATATCCACGATCAAAATTGCAAAAAGCGTTGGTCTAAGCGGGTACTCTCACTTCAACCCCCTTCCATCCAGAATCCCTCAAATATTCCCTCCCCTCCTCTCATCCTATCTTTCGTCTCCTCGTATACATCACTTAACCTCTCTATCAGACATCTTTTCACTCCCCTCTCTTCCATTGCCTCCCAAAACCTCCCCCTATCCACCGAAGGGAAAGCGCCCTTTAGATCTACAAAAAACTCGTACACTTTGACACCCTTTTTTGTCAGTTCTCTATCCACCACGTGCTGCAAGACGTAAATATTTTCAATAGTACTCCTTCCCTCCCTAAGGCGCGCCTGCGTCTTCGGCAAAAGTCCTTTCCCCCCAACATCCTTGTGCAGCCTATCTGCCAACAGCATCGCGTATATCTTGTACGCAGTATTCATTCGTGTAATTCCTCTATAATTTTTCTGCCTCTTCTTATCCCCTTTCTTACACAGTAAAACGATCAACCCCTCCCTCCACTCTTTTAAAAATCCCTCCCCTCCATACTTTTTTCACTACCCCCTTCAGCCTCTGCCTCACCTCTTGTGGGCCAACAGCCACGCTTCGTTCTCTATTTCGTCCACCCCTGTTGCCTTCTATTTTTCAACTTCCTTACCTGCTTCTCTATCGCCTTGCCATTTAGCTCCTCTCCGTCTATTTCATTCGTTCTAATAATCCCCTCATCTCTCTTGCGTGTATCTGACCCCTGAAATAAATCCTTGAAAAATTTCATCCAATCATCGCTCCCTATCTTCTCACTTATCCCCACCCTACGTTTCCTAAAACTATTAATTATTTTCCACACGTCCTCTTTTGTCGTAACACTTTTCAACGCCTCTTCCAGTTCTTTTATCTTTTTCTGCTCTTTCTTCTTACTCATCGCCCTAAACTCCTTCCTCATTTATACGTACTCCTCCCTTTTCGCGGTTCCTTCCTGGAAGTCTGAGCACAAAGATTGAGCGAGTGGCGCGAGGTTAATACATTATCAAGCGCGAGAACCAACAGTCGCGCGCTCAAAATTGCGAGCCCGTTATAGTTATATTAGAAATTGAACGATTACGATTTTTTAATAAACTGAACACTTCTTAAATTAAAAGTCAAATTGTGTTCATTTTAAATAGTTTTAAAATCCTTAAAATACTAAGAAAGCTTCAAATTTTTATTTTGAAAGATGTTTTAGAACTTGTAAACATCTTTAAAAATAACCGAATTCTTTCTGTTTTTCTGTTAATCTTGCAAATTAAAAAATATTTTCCAAAATTATTTCAGATTCATTTTTGAGAATTTTTAAAATATTTTTAAATTTTTGCTTTAAATTCGGTTTTTTTCAAATAAGAAGTTATTTTAAATTTTCCTAGGAATCTTAAGCAAATGTTTTTTATTCTTTTCAAGACTCAATATTTTGAAAATCATGTACATTTTTCGTTCGAAATATAAAAAATCTATATTTTCTTTTAGATTAGGCCGTGGGCTATTGGCACCGAAATTTCTGTATGAATAACTGGATTTGGTCGGCATACGTGGACACTTCGTATAATAGATCAAAAATCATATCAAATATTAATTAAATTTTTTATCTTGTTAGAACTTCTATATATCTATTCACTTTATTCGAATTTTTGCTAGGAATGATAGGTGTTCAATACATATTATACATGAAAATTCAACAATTTAAATATTATGTTAAATTTGTTTAAATAGTACAATTAAAATCTTAACGTTTAAAACTTACTTGTTTTGCTTAGCTTAGAATGTTTCATTCATTTTACTGATTTCACATGAACAATCAAATATTTATAAGTATCAAGCCACTGTTATTATTCTTAATTTGAATTTTGAAATTTTATATGTTCAAATTTCAGACTATACTCCTATTTTAAATTTAATAAAAGTCTTTAAGTATCACTTGTTAATCCTTAATGAAGTGTTGAATTTTAAAACTATTTAAAATTTATATTCACATTTTAATAAACTGAAAAGGTTTTTCATAAAAAATTATCGATTTCAAACGTTACTAATTATTATTTTTTTAATTTTCCAAAACTGCATTATAAAATTCTTTCAATGAATAGTGTATACTTTAAAATTTTCAAATTACGCATTGTAAACGGATTGATGTCATAATTGAAAAAGATCCAAATTCAACTATAATTATTTAAGAGGCGGTTAAATTGATCAAAATTATTCTGATTATTTCAAAAAAGATTAAATCAACCTTTGAGGTTTGTCTCTAAACATTTGTAAAATTCTTGGTCAAAAAATGAATGTACTATATTTCCCGGGTTTTCCCGGTCTCATAAAGTTCCTGCTCATTTACCGGTTCCACCCTGGAAGCAAGTTATAGCCTGCATATTTCAAGAGAATTAAAAAATCTTAAAAAGAATTCTAAAGATTAGAAGAGAATAGAGAAAATTAAGAGAATTCTGCAAAATGAAAAAAACTTGAAGAAATGTAAAATAATTCACAGAATATTCAAAATATTAAAAAAAACTTGAAAACAATCTGCAAATAGTTTTAAAAAATTCATGTTTTAACAAGAATTCATAAAACTAAAAATAAATTAAGTTATGTCCTGAATATTTCAAGAGAATTCCAAAATATCTAAAAGAATTTCAAAAATTATAAGCGAATTCTAAGACATCGAGTAAATTCTGCAGAATTCAAAAGAGTTAATTTAATTGAAAATAATTCAAGGCTTATTCGACATATTTTAGGAAAATTAGACAAACTTTACCAGAATTTAAATGATATCCAGTTCAAGTTATAGCCTGAATAGTTCAAACGAAATAAAAAAACTTTTAAAGAGTTTAAAAGATTATAAGTGAATTCTAAGAAATAGAAGAGAATTATGCCCAATTAAAAATACTTGAAGAGATAAAAAAATCCAGAGTATTAAGCCAATAAATACCTTCTTTTGTAATTTTCAAACATTTTTATTTAACATTTTTAACTGAACAAAATAAAATCAAATTTTAAAGTAATGTGAACAGTTATACAAAATCCGAATATATTTAATGCCCAAAATATCCTGAAGCCCTTTAGCAGAAAAATTTACACGCAAATTTTTGTTTAAATTCCAGACATTGACAAATTTTTAAGAACAAAACTTTTCAAATCAAGAAGTTTACAACTTTCGAATTTTCTGTCATTTGCAAATCAGAAAATTAACTTTGGCAACCCTGATTTTCGACCTCCTTTCTGTTGAAGACCTGCAGAGTTTTCAAATTTTGCTACATTTTCCAAATTCGTGTCTTTTTCGCAACCAAAAGATGTGCCGTCGCATGGCAACCATGTAGTGTTAAAAAGTGATTGATAACAATTGAGATTTCCACTATGAAACTGACGCTGCGCGAATTTCGATTTTTAATTCTTTTTTTATGGTGCAAAAATGTGTTCAACCAAAAAGCTTGCCGTCAAATGGCACGTGGTGATTTCTGAAGGCCAGTCCTCTGTGGCACCAGACAACTGGATAATTGGGGAAACGTGGGAACTTTTGCATCCACAAAAAAAAACCAGGCTTCTCGATCTGCCAAGAAGGAAAAATGTCCAGATAAAAAGTGGACTGTTCACACCATTGACCGAATATCTAAGGCCTACGGTACGTTTTTATATCATATATTTTCAATTATTTTTTTCAGTTATAGGTGTTTAAATTTTAACGTGAAAAGTCACAAGGGGAATTGTGATGTAAAGATCTTTTGAAAAAAACCCTGAAAATTTAAGCCCAAAAAAAAAAAAACGTATTTATGTCAGCCGTGCAAAATGTTTGAAAAGTTTGCATTTTTTACGAAAATATTAATTTTAGTGCAATTTGTCATTATAGAACATTATTTTGCTAGCCTAGCACAACACAGCATAACTTTCAGATTGTCGAAATTCTTATTTTTAAAAATTTTGTGCAAAAATTAAATCCAAATCCAAAACGATTTTATTATTTTGGAAAATAATAATTTGAATGTACCAGATATCATTATTGTGATAGCCTAGCAAAACCCAGGATAAGTTTCAGATTTCTGAAATTCATATTTTTTTAAATTTAGAATAAAAAATTTATTCTAAATCTGAAAAGATTGTTTTATTTTGAAAAATAATTATTTGAGTGCAATTCTCCATTAGAGATAATTATTTTTCTAGCCTAGAAACAACCAGGATTAGTTTTAGATTTTCGAAATTCGTATTTTAAAAATGATAGGAAAAAAAATTTTTTCCCAGTCTGAAAAGATTGCATTATTTTGGAAAATAATAAATTGAGTGCAATTCGCCATTAGAGTTGATTATTTTGCTAGCCTAGCAGAACCCAGGATAAGTATCAGATTTTCGAAATTCGTATTTTTTTAAATTTAGATTAAAAAATTTATTCCAAGCCTGAAAAGATTGCATCAATTTGGAAAATAAAAATTTTAGTGCAATTCGCCATTAGAAATAATTATTTTGCTAGCCTAGCAAAACCCAGGATAAGTTTCAGATTTTCGAAATTCGTATTTTTTTAAATTTAGATTAAAAAATTTATTCCAAATCTGAGAAGATTGCATTATTTTGGAAAATAATAGACTGAGTGTGATTCGTCATCAGAGATAATTATTTTGCTAGCCTAGCAAAACACAGGATAAGTTTCAGGTTTTCGAAATTCTTTTTTTTTTAATTTAGAATAAAAAATTTATTCCAAGTTAGAAAAAATAACATTATTTTGGCAAATAATAATTTTAGTGCAATTCGCCATTAGAGATTATTATTTTGCTAGCTTAGTAAAACCCAGGATACGTTTCAGACTTTAGAATTTCGTATTTTTAAAATTGTAGGTTCAAACATTTTTCCAAGTCTGAAAAGATTACATTATTTTGGAAAATAATAAATTGTGTGCGATTCGCCATTAGAGATAATTATTTTGCTAGCCTAGCAAAACCCAGGATAAGTTTCAGATTTTAGATATTTGTATTTTTAAAAAATTTAGAATCAAAAATTTATTCAAAGCCTGAAAAGATTGTATAGATTTGGAAAATAACAATTTTAGTGCAATTCGCCATTAGAAATAATTTTTTTGCTAGCCTAGCAAAACCCAGGATAAGTTTCAGATTTTCGAAATTCGTGTTTTTTAAAATTTAGAT
>NC_046666.1:101371291-101381304 GCF_010883055.1 Belonocnema kinseyi | reverse complement strand
TTTAAAAATTATAGGAATACAAATTTTTCCCAGTCTGAAAAGATTGCATTATTTTGGAAAAGAACAAATTGAGTACGATTCACCATTAAAGATGATTATTTTTCTAGCCTAGCAAAACCCAGGATAAGTTTCAGATTTTAGATATTTGTATTTTTTTAAATTTAGAATCAAAAATTTATTCCAAGCCTGAAAAGATTGCATCAATTTGGAAAATAAAAATTTTAGTGCAATTCGCCATTAGAAATAATTATTTTGCTAGCCTAGCAAAACCCAGGATAAGTTTCAGATTTTCGAAATTCGTATTTTTTAAAATTTAGATTAAAAAATTTATTCGAAATCTAAGAAGATTGCATTATTTTGGAAAATAATAATTTGAGTGCAATTCGCCATTAGAGATCATTATTTTGCTAGCCTAGCAACACCCAGGATACGTTTCAGGTTTTCAAAATTCGTATTTTAGAAAATTATAGGAATAAAAATTTTTCCCAGTCTGAAAAGATTGCATTATTTTGGAAAATAATAATTTTAGTGCAATTCGCCATTAGAGATGATTATTTTGCTAGCCTAGCAGAATCCATAAAAAGTTTCAGATTTTCGAAATTTGTATTTTTAAAAATTTAGAATTAAAAATTTATTCCAAGTTTGAAATGATTGCATCAATTTGGAAAATAAAAATTTTAGTCCAATTCGCCTTTAGTTATGATTCCTGTGTTAGTCTAACAAAACCCAGCACAAGTTTCAAGTGTTCGCAATACGTATTTTTCAATTTTTAGTCAAAAGTATATCCCAGTTCATTAAAAAAATAATTTCGGGTTTAATTTTGTAGTTAGTTGTGTAGAAGTTCTTAAAGCTGAGATACAGAGCGGGGATTTCTCCAAGAACGATGAAGCATACAAAACATTGATGCCAAGGTTAATCCTTGCATAACAAGAAAAATTAAAAAGACTATTCAGTAGCCGCCTTTGTCTACCAGTTTGGCAACTGCTAAGCAAAAAAGTAAGTAAACCTTTCTTTTCAAGTGCTTCAGATTAAAAGTTTTTATTTTTTCCATAAATAATACGAAAGATAAATATTTGTATAATTTGTATTTAATTAGGGTGAACGTTTATACTTTAATTGTGTATTTCGAGAGATCAAGTTTCTTAACAATATTAATTAAATTCAGCTTATAAGAAAATAATGAAAATATTTCTACGAAATACAATTTTCATGTTTTAGATTCTATGAAGATTATTTTGATCCAAAAATAGTGCTATTTGAAATAAATTTAATTGTTTCTTGATCATTCATTGCTAATTACTTGATTTTATATTCAAAGCAGAGTAAAAAATAATCTCATACGTTACTACACTTGGTTTAATATTCACATAACATATTAGAAACTTAGTTGCCATTTTATTTACAACTTTGCTTTTTTGTTTGCAGGCTCATTACTCAACACGCCATGTAATTACAGATTAAAAAGAGATGACTACAGCAAAGAAATTTTCGTACTCAAAGGTAACTTCATTCATATTTGTTTAGGAAAACTGTATTATCAATTTTCTGGAAAAATAGTTTACTTTACAGAATACATGAAGTTTTTTTTTAGTAGTTACAAATTCTGAATAAATTCCTTTATAGTTGAATCGTATCAAATTAAAAGTTTCGTAATTAAATAGTTGTAGGTGCTTCTGAAGTTGCAATGTGCCGTACAAAACTCAAGGATAGGAAGTCAAAGTAAAGACGTTCGAGGTCAAGAGAGGATACTCTAGTGTCAAGTCGAAAGTCCAAGGTCAACTATATGGAATCAAAGAGCCGGCGTTCGAAGTCCAGGGAGAGGCGTTCCAGATCTCGTAGCTCTAGGTCCATATTAATGCGTGTGAAATCGAAAGAGAGGCCAACGGAAAAGCGCACTAGAACCAAGGCAAGTCGCTCGACATCGCGGGAGGGGAATTTAAAAATCAGGCCGAATGTCAAAGGACAACTACTACAAAGCAAGTGCCCGACGCTCCAAGTCCAACGAAAGGTCCAGAGAGAGTCATTCCAGATCTCGCAGCCCAAGGTCCACCCAAAGACGTTTCAAAACGAAAGAAAGGCCAACGGGAAGGTGTTCTCTATCGAGGGAAAATTCGTATGGAAAACGAGAGGAAAGCAGTTCTCACCTGAATGGCACAATCGGTTCCAACGAAAATGGAAGTTTCTTCAAACTCAAGAAATACTATACCAATAATGAAACAGGTACTACTCGATATATTGAGGGTAGCAATTTGTCCTGGAGATGAATGAAATCGCGAAAAAAAACATAAAACTGACACGGAATATAAGTTTTTTAATTAAGTTTTTAGTCTGCACTTTTTAAAGAAATTCATATCAAAAGTTCCAGTTATAACCCATTCGAATATAATTTTTTGAATAAAAAAACATTACGATTTTCAATGATCATCAATTTTTGACTATTTATAGAAAGTGAACAATCATAAATAAAATATTCTAACCTATACAGTTTAAAACTGAATTGTTTGTAATACAAAGCTTTGTATCTTTAAAGTTTCTTAAAGCTAAATTTAAAATGTTAATATTACAATTTTAGTTGTCCTATTTAAACAAAAAAATTATAAGTGAAACTGTTGAATTTCAATATGTAATTTACAGTTAAACAGTTATACATTTAGCAAATATTAGGATGAGTTTAGGAGATATATAGATGTTTTGAAATAGTTCAATCTCAATTTAAAACTTGAAAAGATTGATAAATTAAACAAAAATATCCATTTTTGGAGGTTGCAAATAAAAAGTGGATGTTTTTAAAAAGGATTTTTAAAGGTTCTTAGATAATAACAATATTCCTTTAGATTCTTCAGGAAATTGAAAATGACTTTTTATTTTGAAAAATTAATTTTAACATAATACTTAAAAAGATTTCAAAACATAATTTGACAAGTAACAATTATTGATTCAGACTAATTTTTAGTGAGGTTAAGAGATATTTAGCAGTTATGAAATGAATAAAAGATAATGAAAAACTGAAAATATTTTGCAGAATTTAAAACAATATGTAGATTTTTGAAGGTTTTAGAACAACAATTTTTGTAGCTTTTTAAGCATTTTTAGAGGTTTCAAAAGAAGCACAGTTTTCATTAAGATCTCTAGGAAAATTTTAAATTATTTTTTATTTTAAAAAATTACTTCTAAGAGAATACCTAAAAAGATTTCATTCTTTTTCCAAAAGTTTTATGTAGAATTACCATAAATGACCGAAAATTTACATAAATTTTGGTAAATATATAAAAATATTTTTTCAGGATTTATTAAAAGTTCCAGGATAAATTTAAATCATTTTAAAGGAGAATATTTTTAAAAGTTTTCTGGAAAAAGTAAAGAATCGCTAATGTGTAGCTAATTAAAACTAAAATAACTTAATTTCTACTTAAAAGAGTTCAGTTCAAAAATTGTAGAGGATTGAAAATGATAGCGTGGGCTTAAAATTTTATTCTAATCTTTTAAGTTAAAACTAATTTATAGGAGTTAAAAATTTTCAATTTTCCAGTTTAACGACATTTATTAAAAAATGTAATCTTATCTTTAAATTCAAATGACTCCGAAAAATGTTTACTGTTATGAATTCAGCCCATATTAGATTTCAAATAAAGTAAGCATGATTTACGGTAATTTTAAGGGTAAATTATGGTAACTTACCATAAATTTCCTAAAATTCTATTTAAAAATGTCTAGAAATTTATGAAAATTTTCGGTATATATAAAATTGTAAAAAAATCATCTTTCTGAGAATTTGCCAGTGTCATTGGAGTCTTTGATTTTTGGGCTTCTCGAAAATACTCTCTCCGATTTTTTAGCTCAAACCCTTGACATCTGTAATCAACCCCTCTCTACCACGAAGATATAAAATTGGCAAAAAATAATTTTTTTGATAATTTTCCAGTGTAAATGGAGTCTTGGATTGTTGGGCTCCTCGAAAATACCCACTCTGATTTTTGGGCTCCTGCCCTTAACTTCTAAAATCAAGAACTCTCTACCACCTAGATATAAAACTGTCAAAAAATAATCTTTTTGAGAATTTTCCAGTGTCAATGGAGTCTATGATCTTTGGGCTCTTGAGAAATGCCAATATCAAGGTTGAAGTTTTTAATAATGGGTTGGCTTTTTGCTCAACGCGGTGAGTTTTCTGAATTTTTATTTGGTGCATTCGAGAGCCCAAAATAAGCTTAAAACCTGATGGATTTCGTCTTTGCAGATTGTATTTTTCGCAAAGGGGCGGCTTTTCTGACAAATTGAGTAGTGTTTGCATGTTTTGCGTGCATTCGGAGGCCCAAAATAAACACAAAATTCTGGCGTTTTTTTGTTTTTTTTTCCAATTTGAATTTTTATGTAGGGGCTAGTTTTATTTTTGGTAGGAGTCGTTTTTGGAAATTGGTATTGTTGCGTTTAGGAGCCGAAAACAGTCCTAAAGTCTGATAGGAAAAATGCGGGAATTTCGCTTGTAGATGTACTAGCTTGTTACATCTTATTGTTGGGCTGTAAGTTCATTAAAGGCATTAAAGGTGCATCGAAAAAGGTAAATTATATATTTTTTAAGATACACACAAAGACTAGAAAATAATATGCATAACGGCGGATATTTTTGTAACGATTAGGGATGAGAAATAATTACACTTAAAAGTACCATGTTACTATTTTATAAGTAAGTTCCATCTATGTAGATATCGACTATTTTCAATACGTGTTTTCATGACAGGGTATTTTTTTTATATAAAAGTGTTAATTTTCCTAAAGTTATAGTATAGTATAGTTTCTTTATTTAAAATAGGTTTTTGCAGCACAGGGGGTTACTTTTTAAAATAAGGGTTGATTTTACAAAAGTGTTTCATATCACATCGAAAAGCAAAACAAAATATCTAGCCTCGTCATTTTTTAAATACTTTTTTCATTACAGGGGGTAGGTTTTTAAATAAGGGTCGATTTTACAAAAGCGATTGACAGCCCATTGTAAAGGCAAAAAAGTAGAAAAAAATCTAACCAAATAGCTTTTTTTTAATTTAATGATTTTTTAATGATTTTTGTAGAAAGCGCCGCTACTGTTTTCTCGAAAACTAATAGAGCAAAACAACTATGTTTCTCACTCTGGCTCAGTGTTTCATTTTACACTGCCCTGTGGAATTTTAATTTAAGATTAAGACTTTGACACCTCCTCGGTGTTATTCGTCAGTATTTTCAACACTGGGAAGTGGATATTTCGTAAATTTACCAACTCTATACCGGAGCAGTGTATTTTACTTTAAAAAAAGGTGTATAGGGGATACATACATAATTTGTTATATGTAATCTTAATATAACATGTCAATTGTGACTTGATTTTCGTAGAGATCCTCTAGGAAGACTTGAGACACTTTTTCTTTTCCAATTTTAGCCTCTGTACCGGAACTTTGATATTTGCATAGGGCTCGAAAAGTTTGAACAGTTATTTTTTATCATGCTTTTGTTTATAAAATTTTGGAAGTATTACATGTGTTCCAATGTAAATATTACTCTTCCCTAACTTTAAACCCCCGCAATCATTTATAACATTCGTGAGAAGAGTTTTGTTTTTATTATGTATTCATAAAAGGTCATCTAGTTCCGGTACAGAGGGACAAATCAGAATTACAGTATCCTGTGTCTCAGCTCTCCCTTGAGGATCTCTAGATTTTCTTTACGTCATAAATAGAAGACATTGTCTATAATTATAACTTGCAACATTCAAGAAAGTATGTACAAAAAGAACCATTTTGATTATTGCGTTATTCTCTGACAAGGAAAGTAAGTAGAAAATCCTGACTTTAGTTCTGTAAGGGTTTGAAACTATTGTGGTAATTAAAATAGTATAGAAATCATAATGAAGTTAATTTAAGTTGAAAATAGAAAAAAGATTGACCTGGAAATGACCTAGAATTCGAACTTATACTATTATATTTTCTTTAATGCTATAGAAATTCACAAATCGAGTGTCAATGACGATGAATTGGATCACGATGTGTTTTTATATAAATACGGCTTTACGTCAGTTCAAAAAAAAAGTCATTTGAAGAACAAATTTACGGCAGTGAGACAGAAGACCAGATAAAAAAGGATAAATGCACGAAGCAATGTCCAAAAATCGTAGATATAAAACTTGTGGAACCGAGAACTGACCTAAGTAGATTTAATAGTATTTTTATCAGTTACTACTTAAGCTTGAAGCTTTTTAGAAATAGTTTTTAGTGGCAATTGTTTGTTTAATTAGGACTTACAGTCACAGATTACAATATTCATTTATAGGAAAATCGAGGGAGAAAAATGAAAGGAACGAGCTAATTTCAAGAATGCCTGAAGAAATGCGCGTAGATTCTACTAAAAATGGCGATACATTTAGTCATAGGACAGATCTTTCGAAACCTCAAAGTATGTTTAATAATTGCTTGTTCTTACATATCAAGATTTCTAATAATGGTGTCAGTAAAAACTATACAATTACTTTTAACTTAGGTTCATGATTAGTTTATTTATTTATAGGAGAGATCCCCCCAAAAAAATGAAAAGATCAGCATGCTTCCAGAACGGCCCAAAGAACTTAGCTATGACTTTAATTTGTATGAACAAAAATCTAGTAAGTACTGAAAATTATATCTACATGCAAATAATAGCATAATATCAGGAAAGCACACTTGACCATTTACGACGGTTACGAAAATGGTGATAATCATGGTAAGCATTTAATTAAATGGTGGGATCTAAATGAGTTTTAATGATCTACAACTTAAACATAAACGAACCATAAATTAATTATAGAAGTAAAAAACCATTTTTATGTCTAAGTTTAAGATTTTTTAAAAACCTAAAGCACTTTAAGAATTTAGAAAAGTGTCCAGAATATGTTCTAAATGTGTGAATAAACTAGGGATTTAAAGGAAAATTAATACCTGTACGGAAGACTATGATAAACTACTGCGGCTAACTAAATTTCCTAGATTTCGAGTTATGATACTGGATATATTTGTAATTATTTGATCAGTTAAGAACATCAAACATGTGATACTTACGTCGTATGATTCCCACCATACCGATATTATTTGGGCAAACAACTTATCTTTGCTTGAATGGAGATATCGAATTTTCCATTTGGGAAATTAAGTACACTGAAAAAATTCACCCTTAAAAAAGTCACGAACTTATAGCTAGGTCTCGGGTATGGGATAACAAAATCAAACATTAAATCCTTATTTCTATGAAAAATGTATGGATGAATTTGGAACTTTTTTACGAACAGTCCAAATTTCCTACGAACACTTCCTGAAAATTTTACACTTAAATATAAAAAGAGAAAAATTTTATTGGTGCGATTTAATTAATATTTATTTATAAATAGAACTTAAAAAATAACATGAAAATAAATAAAACATAAACCATGAGTGCGTAAACACGCGCAACCATCGAGGCTGAACAATGTAAGTATAATAAAACTTCTAGACACTCATCCGACGAACTCAAACCACACATTCTCGTGCACATACGCACTGAGCGTGTGGACGAGAGTGTGTGCAGGCCATGTAAAGACGAACCTACTCCCTAGTTCCCAGATTTGTTGGGCAAGCAAGTGAGTGCTCTGTGAAACTTCACCCAATCACTCATAATATTTTTGTAATTATTTACGAAAAAAAAGTGATGAACGGTTTTAGACTTGTAATATCGATTTCGTCAATTCCTTCTCAAAATTCGCAGAATATTTACGAAAATACATCAATGTTCAATAAATTTTTCTCATATACGAGACCTAGCAACTAGTTCGTGACTTTTTTACGTATAAATTTTTTCCGTGCAGAAGGCACTATTTGCGCTTATGGACTACTTAATTTTTGTAGACGGTATTGTAGAAATCTTATTACGTAAGTAAATAAGTATCGCGTCAAAAAACCTTGGAAATTTAGCTAGCCGCAGTAGTTTATCATAATCTTCCATACGAGTATTAATTTTGCTTTAAAGCTCTAGTTTATTCAGGGACTTATGACATATTCTGGTCATTTTTCCAAATTCTTAAAGCGTTTTAGGTATTTGTAAAAGTCTTAAACTTATGCATAAAATGTTTTATTCAGTTTTATAATTAGTTTAGGGTTCGTAATGAAAATTCTTTGAATCAGTATAATTTTAAAGATTTGTTACGAAGAGATTTACAATCACCAAGCCATGAATAAAATTTTTTGATTAGCAAATTTTTAGTAAACCCCTTATAATCATTTGTTTTGAGCAAGCATCTTTTTTCATTGAAACTAAACTTCGTTTTAAGACCTGTTCTTTTCTGTTCGCATGGGAACTTTAATTTGTATTGACAACTCTTTTTTACAAACAATGCCGCATTTAGGACATTAGAAATACTTTAGAAATTACATTGAAAAAATCCTTTAAATTATACTACCTTATTATCGTAAAATTCAGAAACTATAAATTAATTATAAAATAAAAACTAATATTTTGTTTAAGTTTTACAGTTTTCTACAATAAATATCTAAAACGCTTTATGAATTTCAAGAAAAGACGTGAAAGTGTTCTAAATTCCCAAATAAACCTGGAATTTAGAGAAACGTAATTCCTAAATATAAGATTTTCCTGAACCCCTACAGTTAGCTAATTCCTGAGCTTTTTTCCGCAGCTGTAAGTTTTGACAATACTTACGACGTATATAATTGTATTTACATCAAATAATTTCTTTCAGCCTATATAACCTTATCACGAGAATTAATGGCTTGTAAGGACAAATTAAATGAACTTTTCATTCTCAATAAGGAGAAAGTATGTAGATAGGCAAATTTGAGAGATGTGCTTATAATTTTCAACCCGTAAAAGTGAATGGTTTATACCTTTAGACTTCAACTAGTTCTTAGATATACATAACATTTTCAAGGCATTAGTAATCATTGAACTTGCAAGGCAAGTCGTTAATAAAGTGTTTTTGAAACGCTAAAATTATTTATTTATTTGCATGATCTTTTCGTCCTTGTTACCGAATAAAAAGCAGTATAACAAATATTGTATATTATTTAATTGCTTCTTGTGCAACGAAATAAAGGTTATTTTATTGCGAGGCGTACTATTACATAAAAAAAGAATTCATTTTAGTCATAATTATGGACATTTTTACGAAAAATAGTCCGGAATACAATTATAATAATCCGCACGTTTTTAATATATACGAGCGTGGAAGCTTTTACAAATTGATTTTCAATTTTCAAACAATGTTGAATGCTATCTCAATGTTAACATTCTATAAGAAGCAAAAGTTATGGTATGAAACATACATGTGAGTAGGTATTTAAGTATCAACAGAATAAATATTAAATCTGGATTTTTTAATTCTATTCTAAATAAAATATGAATATAATTTTTTTTTATTCTTATAATGTTCTTAGATAAGGTTCCGGGAATGTCATTCGGTCGTTTTTTGTACATATCCCTGAGACGTCTCTTTAGAAACGTTTTATAGACAGAAAACGGCCTGACATAGACATCATTACGTCGTATTTAGAACATGTTTTCTTACGTACATCTATAATACAATTTAACGTTTTTCAGCCTTTTTTTGGTCTGCTTTATGATGTTCCGAAAACATGCTTAAAATGTACATCGCCTTGTAACAACATAAAGTTAGTTCTAGGAACGTTCTAAAGTCGACTTTTTCAAGATTTTTAATTAATTTGGAATCTTTTCAAGCTTTAAATTACGTTTGGATTTCTTTCTAAACTTCTAAATATCGTTTAAAAGAAATCGGATTTAACCAAATTTTAAAATAAAATATCCAAAATATGAATCTTTAATAAAAATGTAAATTTTTAATGTAATAAAATAGTTTAATGTGTAACAAAATACTTGAATGTAAATATTCATATGAAGTTTACACCAACAATAATAACACAGGCCGACAAAATTTGACAAAGGTCCAGAACCAGAGACCAGACCTAGTATACCCGAAGGTTTTTGCTGCGCTGAATCCGAATCCGACCTCAGAA
>NC_046666.1:101368400-101371191 GCF_010883055.1 Belonocnema kinseyi | reverse complement strand
TCTATATATAGGTTTTTGAGGTTGCTCATTAAGAATATGAAGTCAGATTTTGAAAATTCAATATGGCTGCCATTTTGGATCCGCCATTTTGAATTCGTCAAACTTGATATTGGATTTGTAATCAGCGTCCTCCAAAACCCCTTAGTATACATTATCATACCAATACGCGTAATTAAATTTTTTTGGCCGCTCGAAAGTTGGCTCTTTTTGGCTCGAAAGTTACCGGGCTTGGGGGTGAAATTTTTCATATTTGAATCCGCCATATCTCGGCTATGAAAAATCTTATCAAAAAGTTAGGCATCGCATTTTGAAGGTAAAGAGTAGTTCTTTACGATGCCATTGTCAGTTTGTGAAAAAAAATTTTTTCGCGATGTTACGGGGCCTCTAACACATCAAAATAACGGGTTTTTGACCCTTTTAGTTTAGAATATCTCGAAAACTGAGGGTGATGAAATTTTTCTGAGGTCAGATTCGGATTCAGCGCAGCAAAAACCTTCGGGTATAGTAGGTCTGGTCTCTGGTTCTGAGAATTGTTGGCCTGTGTTATTGTACCGTTTTCCTCACATCTGGCCAAATGTCTAAGCAAATGCGAGTACTTCGAATAAGCTCGTATGTAAACGTAATGTCATCAAATTGTACTGAAATTCATACAGTGATTTTTATTCCACCTTTATAAAAGAAAATTTTTTAAATCTGCATACACAGTGAAGTTGAGTCCTCTGGCTATATATTTACTCATGCTAAAAGGACTCAAATGATGCTTCAGATTCGGGAATGACCCGTGTATTATATTTACATCTGTTTTAGCGGGGTATAAAACATAAAAAAACACATTACAATAGTAAAATATATAGAAAACTATTTTGCGAGAGAAAATATAGTACAGGAAATCTTGATGAGGCAAAATATTCAATTGAAGAGATTATTAAATTACTGAAAGAAAGTAAGAAATAAACTGAAATTAATGAAAGTAAAAGTTTTACTATTAAAATTTTTTATTCTTTTTGAATTTTTATTAAATATATAGTGCACACTGTCTGATAAAAAATTTTGTTGAAAATGTTTAGATAGCTCAAAATATAAAAAATAGTCAATTTCTGAATTTGTTTATGAAAACTATTTGAATAATAAATCATTATTGTAAATTTGCAAAGTATTGTAGGAAAAAGTGATTGGAAATACATTCTTTGTTCATTCCTTAAAGAAATTCTGAGTTCAGTCGGTAGAAAAAATGGTGTCGCTTGCTTAAAAAATAGGCAAGCTCTAAATATGTTGATAAACACTGTTTGAATAATTGAGAATTCTCGTGAATTTTCGAAGCATTATAAAAAAATAATAATCATCGGAATGATATTCTTAGTTAATAATGTTAAAAAGGAAGCCTATTCGTAAAAAACACTCTTAATTTTTCAATTAAACCTGTTTAAATAATTATTAGTTCTTGTCAATTTGGAAAGCAAGGCAGAAAAAGAGTTATCGGATAGACGTTCTGCGTTTACTCCGTAAAGAAACTGTCTCGTAGAAAGAAAGCCAAACTCTTAATTTTTCAATTGTACGTGTATTCAAAAGTTAAATGTTAGAGTTATGGAAAGGTACATTTTCGAAATATATAACCTTCACTATTTTGACATTTCTTTCCCAATTCAGTTTTCGAATTTTCGATCGCCGCGCGTCCGTCGAATAGAGAAACAGTTAAAACAAAAATTTTTATACATAAAACTCCATGGATACAAAATATGTATTGATACAACGTTATTTCAGCCGAGGCTTTAGTTTGCAACTATTTCTTGAAAGTCATTGAAACATTTGAAGAATTTTCTCTCTGTCCAAGGTTCTTCAAAGAATCGCCTAAATTGTAAGCGACTAAATTTTTCCGTGTATCGAATAAAACAAGATTGAATGGAGTTGACATGGTAGTCATTTACAATTTAGTGGATAAAACTTAACACGTGAAGGTAATTTTTGTTACAGGTAAAATGCACCCTGAAATCCACGCACTTCAAGATACTTAAGGATATTTGAATATACTTCATGATATTTTTCAATAGCTCCTGATATTTAAAGATACATCATGATATTTAAAGCTACTTAAAGATACTTCAAGTACTAGTGGATGTACAGGGCGGGTTCTAACGTAAGATTCCTACCTTACCGGCATCGAGAAGCTTCGACCTGTAGTGGTTCGTGTCCGTGCTAAGCTTCGAGAACGTTCTCGAAGGATCCTAATGACGTCACGATTACGCAATAGTCGGTAACCAAATTCATGTAAACAGGTTCAAGGTTATAACGTGCATGTGTCAATGTTGAATGAGAAAAACAAGGATGACTTATTGCTTCCTGACAGATAAGACGTTTGTTAAATGCGCAAAAGATGCAGGTGTATAGGTGAAATTTTATATGGAGAGCTACGTATGACATCCTGTTTTGACTGTTTATTTGATTTATTGCTTCCTGATAAATGATAGTTTAGCTAAAAATTCCTGCACTTTATTTGTTAAATGCGTAAAAGATGCCGGTGGACAGATGAAATCTGATATGAGGGTTATACATGGCATCCTGTTTTTATTTGAAAATTCCTGCCTTATTTGCTTAATACGTATAAGCTTATAGAAGATTCTAGGAAGATTTGATGACGTCATTGAATAATATTGCGCAACTGTGTGAAGGCAGAATTAGCGAAAAACAAGTTGCAAGGTTATCACACGCATGTGTTCAGATAATACATTTAATTATTTATTTGATGCGTATAAGCTTCTCGAATGTTCTTTGCAGGTCTGTCTTTTTTAAGAAT
>NC_046666.1:101355434-101368300 GCF_010883055.1 Belonocnema kinseyi | reverse complement strand
AGGTTATTTTCAATGACGCATTACATTTTGCGATGTTAAAAAATTATATGCCACGCGTGTCGATTATAATGTAGAACCTTCTAGAACAATGTTTCATCATATGATGCAATATCAGACAATATTGTGCGAAAGTCTTCAGAAAATGGTGGAGGGGGAAAGCGTCTATAAAATGAGGCTAACTCTACTCCTTCATCAGTTTATTGCCAGATGTCAGATGTCAGATTGTAGCAAGTGAAGATGGATTTCGCAAAATTGAACAAATTTGCAGTTAACAACGATTTCCTTCAAACGGAGAAACTGAAGGATCTGGAGCTGAATAAAAGCTACGGAATTACAAACATCAAAAGAGTAACAACACAATTTGGAGTGCGGTACATCGTCACAGTAAAAAACAAATTTACTGTGTTTCTACCAGCAAGGATGACCAATCTGCTGAATGAAGATGAAAATTTGCTGCTAGGAATGAAAAAATCCAGTGAAGATGGCGATCTCTGCATGCGGTATTTCGGTGGACGCTACAGTTCCATCGAATTTGTGAAGAAAACAGTATAAAGGGTCTGCAGTTTCTCAATTATCGCTCAGTCTGTAACAAGTTTCAGTGAGATATTCATCATGTCTTATACACCACGAAACCAAATGTTACATACGACCACATACAACCTGAATTCATCATTCACAAAACAAATTGTCATCGGTGCTGACTTTAAAAGACGGAAATCTCGCCTCATCAGTGAAACTACAGGCCAGTCATCCTCGTTCAAGTGTAACCCTGAATCCTGAAGAGTGGAAATTATTCAAAAGTTACTTCAACCTCATTTCCTCGACGACTTGTACACTGTGCTCGCTTGGAATGACGTCCGAATACATCGATGCTCATCTTGGAAATGATGAAAATCTTGATAAACATCCATTAATATATAATTTCAGCTTCTCGTAGTTCTTCGATAATTGATATAATTTCGTTGGTGTGACTTGGATTACCAGCTGCTTGAGACGCTAGGGGTAAGCGTAATCGGTCTACCAATTCATTCGGATCATCCCAGTAAATGTAATCCATTAGATTTTTCTCTCTAGCAATCATGTATTGTGGGATCATACCTTCACCTGATAATGATTTCCCGTCTTTACTTCGTCTATTTGAATTTCTTGGCGGAGATGGAGGAATTAATTTCATCATAAAGTTTTTATATTCAAAGGCCTTACTGTCACGAATTTCTCCATTTAGTTTATAATGTTTTTTATATAAGTTTGTTTCAATAGCAATTTGTCTATAATTTTCAAGATCACTGAGAGTTATAGAGGACTCTTGAGGTACTTTTTAAAATAAAAGTTCAAGCAAGCCTTTACTTTTGGAAAAATTCAAATTACCCACATGAATACAGTTCTGACTGAAATTTATCTGAGAATCTCCAATCATTAACCTATCTTTCGTTAATTTTCTTACTCCATACACATTATCGAGTTCTATACTTCGTTCGCCTAACAATATGAGATACTTTTTTGCATCATCATCAATCCATGAAGATATAGGTATTTCAGAGTTGTTTTCAGCTTCACTAGCAGTTGATGTCTCTAAATTACTGGGATCTACATTTTCATCTGCTTCTTCCTCACAGTCATTAATTGATTTATATGAAAAATCATCGTCATCAATACTTTCTTCAGCTTTATTCTTTGCTTCTTTTTTCCATCTAATTGGTTCAACTTTTTTCATATTCTTGAAACCGCCAACAATTTTTTCGTATGGATTAACAATGGGTTGAAAAGTGTCACTTAATGTGCGCTCAACTGTTTCTTTGCCCAAATTTATTGACCTATGTTTTCGTCGAATTGATTCACTAGCTCTAGAAATTTGTTGCAAAATATTATTTTGCTTTTGAAAATTCTCCTGACGCTAAGACATGTTGATGCATCAACGTCTAAGTTGTGACTGTTTTTATATTGATCATTACACATGTACATATTACATTTTCAGATTTATGAAGCAATCAAAACCTTTCCTATATCTACCCTGGTTAAGATTCCTATCCTTGTCAATTACAACGAATCCATACTTGTCATCATTCCAGCATGTTGAACACAAATTTTTTAATTGTGAATAAGCCATATCAGTATTGACATGATCATCATAAGTGTGCTTTAGATTCATTTCATCTTGCTTGAATAATACAAGTAAATTAACATTGTCACGTACAAGATGTTTAGGAATATGAGCATATGTCTGACTCAAGCAAAAACAGTCGACATCCTTGTGTCTACCCATAGAAAAGAATGCTCTTATATTATCTTGTTTCTCACAAGCCACATCATCAAATACAATTACTGAGTTGGATTTTGCTTCACTTGGTATTATAACCTCTTCATACTTTGGTTGCTTTAGAGATTTTGAGTAGACGTAAATATTTTCAAATCTCAAGCCATTTGGATGTATCAGTAGAGCCAGCAAAGCATTTGTGTTTCCACAGTTGGAAGGTCCACAAAATATAGGTCGTGCACTGTTTGGTAGCAAATGTCCGTGTCGTTTTTCTCTATTCTCTTTTTGAACAAGCGAATCAAAATTTTGAATGTTTCACAGGTTGTGCTCCAAACTGCATCTTGACAAAGACTGACTGGAAAACCTATAAATATCCTGGTTATATAGGTTGACCTTCAGTCTGAAAGTATCCCTTGCATAGATATGATCGTTCACAGAGGCAAAACAGTCGTAAACGAACCGTGAAGCAGGCGAGACGTGGGAGAGGCTTGCCCAACAGAATCATCAACAATTTGCCGTTTGAATTGCATTTTCCTGGTTACCAGTACTGTAGCCCAGGTACGAAACTAGCCAAAAGATTAGCACGAGGTGATCCGCGAATCAATCCACTGGACGCTGCTTGCATAGAGCACGATATAGCCTACTCACAAAATAGAGAAAATATGGAGGCTAGAAACTCAGCTAACAGTATACTAGCTGAAAAAGCTTGGAAACGTGTCTTTGCTCCAGACGCTGGTATAGGTGAAAAGGCAGCCGCTTGGGGAGTTACAAACGCAATGAAAGTGAAATCAAAATTTGGGATGGGTCTCAGCAAGAACAGAAGACCTACGACTACACTGAGAAAAATTGTTGCTGCAGCTAAAAAGTCTATGATTTCAAGCAATGATGCACAAACTGCCATTAAATCTGCACTCAGAGGCGCATGCGTAACTTTATGAAGGCTGGTGGAAGAAGAAATGTGAATAAACCTCGTATTCTACCTGTACCAGCCAAAGTAGGAGGATTTTTACCCTTCCTCATAACTGTTTTTGCGGGTCTCAGTGCTGCTGGAGCGCTAGCTGGCGGAGCTGCGGGATTATCTAAAGCTGCGAATGATGCAAATTCGGCAAAACAACAACTTTCAGAGAGTAAACGACATAATGAAACGATGGAAGCCATTGCTTTAGGCAAAGGTCTATACTTGAAGCCATATAGACAAGGATTAGGGCTTCATCTGAAACCATATAAACATGGAGTAGGACTCGAACGCAAGTCAAAAAACTCTAAGTGAAGCTACCTCATCGAGCCTTGACTGATGCTGATTTACTGAAATTTGCAAAATCTTTGAAGATTCCACATTTTCGAGGTGTTTTTATGCGAAATGGATTACCAAAGGGTGGACCACGTAAATATGAATGTGCTATTATTAATCTTGACGATAAAAAAGGACCAGGAACACATTGGTGTGCCTATAAAAAGGTTGACGGCAAAATAATTTATTCCGATAGCTTCGGTAATCTTCGACCACCTTCGGATCTCTTCATGTATTTCGATGTTGGTAGCATAAAGTATAATCACGAGAGATATCAAAATTACGATACATTCGTATGTGGACATTTATGTCTGCAATTTCTATCTAATCAATTACTACTACTTTCCTCCAATTGAGTTGTCTCCGTATAAACATTACGCACTTGGACTCGTTGAAATTCTAACCTTTAATTCAATACCCAATGTAGACATTGGCCAAAATAAATTTTATGTGGGTGATGAAATAGTTGAAATACCTACAGGAAGTTATGAAATAAGCGGCATAAAGCGCTATCTACAGAATGCTTTGGTAAACAAGGGTATTGAAATTCATATTAAACTAAACAATAATACTTTAAAAAGTGAAATTCACTGCAGTCGAGCTATAAATTTCGAACCTGAAGATTCCATCGGTCATTTGCTAGGGTTTTCACCACGCAGACTAGAATCTAAGCAAGATTATGAATCTGATCAACCGATATCAATCATAAAAGTGAATTCTTTAAGAATTGAGTGTAGCATAACTACAGATGTATACATTAATGGTCAGAAAGTACATACTATTCATGAATTTTTCCCTCTAGTGCCACCTGGATATAAGATAGTGGAAGTACCATCTCATGTCATTTACTTACTAGTCGTTTTGCAGACAATAGATCATATACAGCTCCGAACAGTTGATCAAGACGGGTATTTAGTCATTTTACGTTGTGAAGTTGTAACAATCAGACTGCACATCAAGTCTCTCTAATAATGGGTATCGTTTTCAACCAAAAGATTGGCTTTGGTTATAATAAACCAGCACAATATCATAAACTAATCAGTCGACAAAGAGCAGTCAAAGGGTTAACACCTCAAAGTGCTCTCTTCCCAAAATGTCTAGGCCTGCAGCTCAGAAAAAGAAGAAGAGAATAAAGAGATTTAAGATTTTTTGCACCTGCATCTGTCAATTTGTCTATCAGCGATTGATTATTTGTCATGGAAGGGGAAATTTTGAATATTCAAGCACCAATCATCTTTGATGAGTCAACTGCACACTGTGAAATTCACACATATCAGCCTTATGCCTCATCGACCTTCAACAATAGTGAGGAAATTCGGATCGTTGTTCAAAATCAGGACCATTGTCTCTTGCCGAGCAAAAGTTCACTTCACGTACATGGAAGAATCGTAAAAAGTGATGGAGCGCATGTGACAAACACATCTTTAGTTTCTAATGCCATCTGGCATTTGTTTGAAGAAACAAGATATGAAATCAATGCAATAGAAATTGATAGAAATAAAAATGTTGGTCTGACTAGTCTCATGAAAAATTATGTATCTCTAAATCCAGGAAAATCACGATACATACAGAATACTGGTTGGCTTGATGTAAATAATAACAATCAATCACTAACAAACGCCTCTGGCTACTTTGATGTAGCCATACCTCTTAGCATGATATTTGGTTTTGCTGAAGATTATCACAAAATCATTGTCAATGCTAAACATGAACTCATTTTGACCAGATCACACAGTATTACAAATGCCATCTTGCAAACAGCTCCTCTTGAGAGGTATAAAATTGAAATCAATAAAATAGAGTGGTGATTGTAAATGTAATTTTATTGGAAGATTGGATGATTTCAGAAGAGTGCTTATACGCTGATAATTTTTTATAATTATAGAGATAAGAAATGTTTTTTTCATATATATATTTAATCTACGTATTTTTAAGCATATAATGTACTAATTTTTTTGGAAATTAAATAAAAAAGCAAATGAAAAGAAACTTGTGTGTGTGTTTTTTCTCAGAGTTCCTTGTCCTTATAATAAGTGTGAATAGTAGATATGCGAAAGGGTAGGTCAGTGAACATCGTTGGCATTGTGGCTTCAAGAAACGTCGTCCTCAGCATAGGGAGCCGTCTGCTGGATCAGGTTGCATCCGATAGCTAAATCAGTTTAAGAAAAATGCTCTGCATTTAACTTTTTTTAATTTTAATTTTAGCAAATAATTTTTTGATTCAAAGAAATTCACTTAAAATTATATTTTTTCTGGATTGTATTCAATAAAAATACCATTTTATATTTAACTATTTTTATTTTTATTTTGCAATAACTTGTGTTTTGTACAAACAATTGTACAGTTTTTTCGATTCCTTCTTATAGTTTTTACATATATACACTTTACATTATATTTATATCACAAAAGATTATTTTCATTCCAACCGCTACATACTATAAATCTGATACATTAAGCTTTTTCTATACAGTATATAATCTGTTTCTGTCACTCCTACACTCATATATACAGTATATTCTATCTCTATCATTCTCACTCCTACATTCGTATATACAATTTTTTACTATCTTAGGTTTATATACAGTATATTCTATCTCTCTCATTCCTCCACTCATATTTCACCTCGTTTTTGTTTTTATTCTCATATATACGAGGGTGGATCAAATATAAACCGGAATTTTACAAATACTTTTCTTAGCCAATCGCAAGCACTCTCACAGTGTAGGTTCTTGTAATGTAGTGTATTAGGAGTGGGTAAAACTCTTGGTGAGCTGTTTGAGTCAGTCAATTCGTCAGTACAGCTATGAGTGAGCAACAGGTTCCAGCGTCCGTTGCACAACGGGTTATAATAAAGTTTTTAACTAAAGAAGGCGCTAAACCGTGCGAAATTTTGACTTGATTGAAGGATCAGTATGGGGATGATACTCTGTCTAAAACTCAAGTGTTTAATTGGGCCAAAAAGTTTAAGAGTGGACGAGATAGTGTGGAAAATGTGAGTCATAATCGACGTCCAAGATCAAGTGTATCTGGCGATAACATTGGTGCAGTTCGTGACCTTATTGAAAGTGACAGGCGGTTTACTATTCATGAAATCGCTTTACAGGTGGACATTAGCTATGGAAGCGCTCAAACAATCATTAAAAATCATCTTGATTTCAAAAAAATCTGTGCCCGATGGTCCCGAAGTTATTGAACGAAGGTCAAAAAAACATCCGACTGCAAATCAGTAAGAGACATCTGAATCGATTTCAGCGGGAGGGAGAGACTTTTTTGAAGCATATCGTGACATGTGATGAAACATGGGTGCATCATTACACTCCCGAGTCCAAGATGGCGAGTAAAGAATGGCGAAGGAAAGACGAAGCCGGTCCTGTGAAAGCCAAAACCCGTCTCTCAGCCGGTAAGGTCCTCGCGACCGTCTTTTTCGACTACAGAGGGGTATTGCTCATTGATTTCCTACATGATCGATGCACGGTTAATGCTGCCTACTACTGCCAGCTGTTGGAGGCAGCAAAAGGCGCTTACAGAAGCAAAAGACGTGGTAACCCCATCAGAAACGTCATCCTTCTTCATGACAATGCCAGGCGACATACGGCGGGTGAAACGACACAAAAACTGGAGGATATGCATTGGGAAACCCTTGAGCATCCTCCATACAGTCCAGATTTGTCACCCTGTGACTGTCATTTGTTTGCGCCCATGAAAGATGCACTTGGAGGATTGCGATTTGACAACGATCGAGATGTTGAGGAATTCGTGCGCAATTGGTTGATGACTCGACCTCAAAGTTTCTACGAGCAAGGAATTAACAAGCTTCCAAACCGCTGGAAAAAATGTGTAGAGCGTGAAGGAGACTATGTAGAAAAATAATCAATAGTATTTTTGTATTGTTTTATAAATAAATAAATATTAAAAAAGAATTCCGGTTAATATTTGATTCACCCTCGTACAATCTTAATAGCCTACAATGACAATTTTTTTTGCATATATACAAATAATAATTATATACATTTTTACATTGCATCGACTTCCATGGGATCATAGGCTCTATATTTATATCCCCATGGAATAGTATCTGTAGTATCAGGGATGGCTCTACGGTAAGCGTTTTTACTCATAGCTCATAGCTGAAACAGAGGCGTATTTTGGAGACCTTCCGATCGAGTACTTTTCGGACGGTATCAAAAAGTTAGAAAATCGTTGGACTCGCTGTATCGACCTAAAAGAAGAGTATGTTGAAAAATAAAACCGACTTTGGCCAAAAAAACGTCTCCGTGTTTCATTTTTCAGGGACTTATCAGACTGCCTAGTAATCGAAGGTCCTTGTGCAAGTCGTGAAGCTCTTCAGGATATTCTAGATCCACTTCAAAAATGTAACCTTGAGGTGAATCATGGGGCGCATTGAAAAAGTTTGGATCATTTTCGAAATTTTCAAATCATTCAAAATCTTGATATGGTAAAAACTCACTCATAGCTTTACCATACTGATTGTTAATATCTAAATAAAAAATGTATGATTCCGTATCGCATGGATTAAAACCTTCCCCCATAAATATATTGTTTGCTTTTGCAAAACGGTTAGAGCATTGTGAAACACCACCTCTGATTGCTTTCTGAATTAAGAGTAGCATTTCTACATCAGTCAGTAAGTGTAGTTCGATTCCAGTGTACTTCAGCATTGCATCAAAAGAAAGTCCCGGTGCTGTGTAATAATGTCATGGATCTAATTTATATGTTGCAAAACAAGTTTTTCGAAAATGTTCAAAAATGTCAACCAGAAGTAAAACATCGGTTTTGAGGTACAAATTGGAATACTGTCCTAAATTTTGCAAATTAAACGTTCCCACTTTACAAGCGTGTTGATAATCCTCGACAGAAATGTGGCAATCGTTTAATTTGGAATAAAATTACTCTTTTGGAGGTAAACTGTCTTTCTCTAATTTCTTCCAACTGTCAATGTAGTCGTATGGAAAGACACCCTTTCTTGTTAACAAACTGAATTCACTGTCATTTTTACAAAATTTTCTAGTTATTGTTTTTTCGCCGTCATTGAGATATGAGGCTAATTTTTCCAAACTACTCGGCATGAATCGGAAAGAATCGATAAATCTACTATCGGCGCGAAAACTATAGGCATCTGCCATTGAAGCTTAACAACTCAGTCAAACAAAATGCTACCGCAACAAAAAAACAGTCATTTAAAAGCTCAAAGTGTTCTACGTTAATGAGCTTGAAGACGTTTATGTAAAAAAAATTTTGTGCTTAGCAGACTGAAAAATGTAAAAAAAAGTAAGGATTTTTGGGTACATTTAAGAGCAGTCAAGTTTAGAGCATTATTTCTTATACAAGGGGCGATGGAAATAATTTGAAAAAATTCATGAGTATGAGGACAACTGTTGTGAACCAGTTGCAATTGAGAAATTTAAAATATAATAAAAATTGTTGCTTAAAAGTACAAAAATGTGCAACTATATTATCTTCAGTTCTAATACAGATATGGATGTGTTAGTCTTCTTTTTTGTGAAAATCGCGATATTTTTAGACATTTTTTTGTTGGAAAACAAGTGACAGAAAGCAGAGGGGGCTCGTTTTTTTTACAGCCGACCGCTGGTGCCTTTCTTTGACTCGTGGCCAGGTGCCATCCAAGCATTCAGAACTAGGGGCCGAAGAATGGCACCAGCGGTCAGCAGTAAAACAAAAAAAGGGCCCCCCTGCTTTTTATCACTTGTTTTCCAACAAAAAAATGTCCAAAAATATCGCGATTTTCACAAAAAAGAAGACTTACACATCCTTCCGGGTGATTGAAAAAAAATACAGAGCCTATCAATTACAGTTTGAAGTTTGAATCGCTTTAATATCTGTATTAGAACTGAAGATAATATAGTTGCACATTTTTGTACTTTTAAGTAACAATTTTTATTATTTTTTAAATTTCTCAATTGCAACTGGTTCACAACAGTTTTTCTCATACTCAACAATTTTTCCAAAATTTTTCCATCGCCCTTGTATAAGAAATAATGCTCTAAACTTGACTGTTCTTAAATGTACCCAAAAAACCTTACTTTTTTTACATTTTTCAGTCTGCTAAGCAAAAAAAATTTTTTACATTAACGTCTTCAAGCTCATTAACGTAGAACACTTGTAGCTTTTAAATTGCTGTTGTTTTGTTGCGCTAGCATTTTTTTTGACTGAGTTGTTAAGCTTCAACGGCGGATGCCTATAGTTTTCTCGCTGATAGTAAGTTTAACTCTAGTATTTGGAACATATTTTGTAAATGAGATATACTTTTCTTTATTTACAGGTAGTAAGGAGACATGTCCCTCAAAACCTTGTGCTAATTCTTTAATGAAAAAGTGTGAGTCGTAGCCAGATAAATTATGAAAAACTACTGGAATGATATGAGATTCTTTGTAATTAATGTTGCAGCTTCCATGTGCTGGACCACGGTACTTACCTGTAAAGTGACAATGGTCGCGATGCTTAAAATCATCTTTCTTAAAATCTTTTTCGCAAATGTGACACAATTTTGCATTTTGAAATTCTGGTTTTTGCTTCGAAGTTAATTTTTCCATTGGTACTGGATTTTCCAAAAGAGAATTTACTTTTAACGCTAAATCTTTTAATTCTTTTATAAACCATTTAATGCAATCCTTTTCACGGTATACTTTAAGTTCTGAGGTCGAATCGTTAAAACTGCATTTTGTATAATACGCAACACTAATAGGGATATGCTTTTGATACGCCGCTTTATCTGTTTGTGGATTTGTAACTGGTTCCAGCAAACATCCAATGTCTGCATATACTGCAAATGTTACATTTTCTTTGTATCTGTAATGTTTAAACTTTAATATGTTCCTACCATCCTCCTCTGTTGGAAGCATCACTCTACAATTATTCAGATTTTCGCAATCAGCTCTATGGTTTATCAGAGATTTTTCAAATTTAAAGTGACACAAGCACCTATCACAAAAGAATATATAACGTTTTCCTTTCGAAAATTGTGAACTAACTAATCGAGACAGATTTTTAATCCATGCGAAATGATACACTGGATTACTTTCAGAGTCATTGTTATCATAATCAAAATCAGTATTTTCAATCAATAGCAGGTGAATTGTAGGACATTTTGATATTTCATTGCTAATATATAGGGGGACAATCTCATCCTTTTTCCTATTTTCCTCATGTTCTATACCATAAACATTTATACGCAATTGATTCATTTTTTCAAATTTTTTGAAATCTTGAAAAGTGATGGGAAAGTTGATTCCATCACGTTTCAAGAGCGTATCAAAATGTGGATATGAAGAGACGCGATTAGAATCTCTGTCAGCAGGCCAAAGAGCGGCCATTACCGACCAGGGAAAACAGTATTCATCACTGTTCTCAACATTTACAACTGCTCTTTTTTCTCTAATAAATTTAGGTAATCGAATAAAAGTTGATGAGCCTACTTCAAAAAGTTCCTATTTATTTATATTCACATTTAAATTTATAATCACTTTCAATCTCCAGCCAGACTTTTTTTACTGGAATTCCTCTACTGTAGTTAAAAGTTGCTCCCTAACCTTATTTTCAAACCATTCATTTATTTCGGTTGCTTCTAAAATAAGCTCATTTTTAGTATTAAAAAATTTTATTTATTCGATTTCCCTACCCTTTTCTATAGCACTAAATTTTGCTGCAAGAATAACATTAGTTTTTAAGCCCCCCACAAAAGTTTTCAAAGCATTTTTTAGTCTATGTGTCACCATTGTTTTTGCATCCATGAAAAAATCTTCTAATTCTTTATGTGTTAGATTTATAACCAAACCTGTTCTCACTCAACTTTTAAAAGCAGACTCCAGATCCTGCCATCTGATTCTTTCTCCTTTCCTATCCAAACCCTCATTCACGCCAGTTCCACTCTTCTGAAGTTTTTTGAATGTGCGGTTTTTGGAGGTTAGTAGTCCAATTGTTTACTGCAATTTATTTTTTCCCCTAAAGAGAGATGCTTCTTTCCCCGTCTCAGAATTTTGTTCAACCTCCGAATATCCTGCGTGCACTGATGTGTCCAGAAGGAGATTTCGGAAGTTGTTGCATTTTCATGCAGAACTTCATAGGCATCTTCATAAATTTGAATAAGTTTTCTGCAGTCCTCGATGGCTAGCAGAAAACCGTAAACAAAATTTTTGCTATGAAGTGACTTTTCGATTCCAACAATTTCACAAACAATATTTTCAACGAATTGCACTGAGTTTAAATTTAAAAGAAAAATGTAATTTAATTTGATTTTAAGTTTAAATAGTTTAATATTTGTAATATAGTTTAAATTTAAAAAACCATAGAAGGTGCACTAACCGATTTTGAAGAAACACCAGGTTTCCTGTCTTCACTGCACAGGTGGAATATGTTGACGTTCGTAATAATTTTTTAAAAGAATGTTCACAAAAAGTTTTTATAATAAATTGTACAAAACACGAAAACAGTTCAAAGTCTCTATATTAATTTTCACTTCACTTTATTAGGCTTGTGCGTATTCAGCAAATGCTTGATGACAACTGAGGGAAATGTATGCAAAGTGCCCTTTTATAGATGCAGATTTGCTATCCTTGTCTAGTTACATATCTCCCTCTTTTTCTAATTGTTCTAGAACCTTCTACATTATAATCCACACGTGCGGACATCATTTTTTAACATCGAAAAATTCAATGCGTCTTTAAAAATAACCTTGAACTTGTTTACGAAAAAAAATTCTGCATGGTCGAAAGGTTCATTCAAATTTTTTTTGACATGGTTAAAAAGACTCTTATTATATCGTCAGTCTGACTTTTATAAGAACATCATACTCACTATCAGGGATAACTAAGGTATCCTTTTCGGTATGGTCAATACGCACATATTGTTTTCACTCATTTCGACCATTCACGAAGGAGCAGATAAGCCATTGCGTATGGTCAATTGCTTGATTTTTGCGCGTCAATCATGCGCGTGAAAATTTAAAGGGTATCGCTAATTGGCTCCAATTGGCATAACGGGCTCGTAGACCGCGTGGCGATACCTATTTTTAAAAAAACTTTTTCCCAACGATTCCGGTGTAAAGTGAGTGAAATTATTGAGGATACATTGAAAATATCTACACATCTACATATCTACCACAGTTTTTTAGTTCACTGAATGTCTTCTTGAACCTAAGAACTTTTTTTGTAAGTAAAATATCGAGCTGAAACTTCGGGAAACGTATTAGAGTGCAATAAAGTACGTTTAGGTACTGCATTTTGGTAGAAACTTCACTGAAAATTATTTCATCTTTTTTCTGAACCTCAACATTTTTTGAACGTT
>NC_046666.1:101342401-101355334 GCF_010883055.1 Belonocnema kinseyi | reverse complement strand
TTTATTTACAAAAAAAGTTCTCAGGTTCAAAAAAACATTCAGTGAACTGAAAAACTGTGGTCGGTAATATAGGTATTTAGCTGTGTCACATGCCCTTAAGATTAATCTTTATTTTTCAGTTCAGACATGAACTCCTGAGATTTGTGGAAAGACAGATGGCAGGGGCAGGGTCAATGCACTGGTCCTCTTACATCCAGTTAATAGAGACCTGGAACTGTAGTGAAAATTCGTAGAAAAAGCTTTATCATTAAACTCATAAATAATTATTTCTCATCAATTACATTTTCAAAGGTTTTATACGCATTATTTATTTTTAAATTCAAGATTATTATTGGAATCCCTACTCTAAATCAAGCGATGAAGGACTTCCCACTATTTATTTAGTGACACCTCATGCCAGTTCAGATATAGAGAATGAAAAAAATTGTTAGAAATAATTTAAAAATATGTATTTGATTATCATAAATAGTCCTTTCCACCATCTCCGATTTTCGAATCTACCCTTTGTGATAACCGAATTTTCCTTTCTCGAATATCTATATTGACACTGCAAAATAATCAAGTCGACCCTCTAAAAATGATCGAATCGCCCATACGAAATGACTACGTCAACATTTTGAGATAATCGAATCGACCATCAAATACGACCCAGTCGAATGTCTGAGAAAATCAGATCGACCATCTGAGATTTCCGAACCGACCCTTCACAATGATCCGGTCAGCCAGCTTCAGATGACCGAGAAGACGATCTGAGACAATCGAGACGTCTTTCTGAGATTGTCGATTTGGACGTCTTCTTTTTATTTTCTAGAGATAGCCGCTTTAGCCATATTCAAGAGCTGTCCTATAGTCGACCCTGCAATATGATCTGTCTGCACATTTATATGGACAAACAGACCTTCCATTTTTTTCCGTGTATAGTCGAAGAGTAGTCTTAGTGGATGATTGGAAAAATTTCAAATATTTTATTATATTAATTTGTTGCATTTTTTAAATTTTATTTTAAATCTTTAACATTTAAAAGGTAAAAAACTGACCTTTCTAAATGAGAACTGAAAAGCGAGAATATATCTGTGCATAAAAAAGCATGCGACCTCAGCTCGAATATCGTTGCATGACATAAGGAGCGATAAGTGTCGGGCAGTGTACTCTTGGTACTAACTAAACGTCCATGAAAGGTCTCGAATTAAATTCATGCTGTCTATAATCTCTCTCTCGAGTCTCGAAATTGTTTTCAGTATCTTGTTACATATACCTCATCCAGAGGTTGACGGACCTAGCATATGGAAAAGAATGAATACGAAAGCGAACGATTGCGAGCTGCAAAAGGAAGTGATCTCTCTACAGAACGATAGCATAGGATAATGAAATGTGTGCAGCCTCATACTGCTGATGCATGAATGCTTCTGCGAGTTTAAACGTGTGTGGCTGTTTTCTCTGTTCCTTACTCGCTACTTGATACCGGAATAAAGCAACAAGCATCCCTGAGTATATGACCTACCATAAGAAATGCTTTTTTATTCCTTTCTTACCTTCGATTAATTTTAAATATATCTTTTTTTAATTCTAATTTTTCTCGAATATTCTAGACTGCAGAAGAATGCTTTTCACAGGTAGGAATTTTTAGTCAAAGCATCATCTATCATGAATTTTCAAATTAAATTAATAATCAAACAGGATGCCATGCATAACCCTCATATCAAATTTCATCTGTCCACCGACATCTTTTACGCATTAAAAAAATAAAGGCAGAAATTTTTAGCTGAAGTATCATCTATCAGGAAGCAATAAATCAAATAAATAGTGAAAACAGGATGCCATACGTTGCTCTCCATATAAAATTTCACCTATATACCTACATCTTTTTGCGCATTTAAAGAACGTCTTATCTATCAGGAAGCAATAAATCATCCTTGTTTTCTCTCAATAACCTTGAGCCTGTTTACATGAATTTGGTTACTGACTATTGCGTAATCGTGACGTCATCAGGATCCTTCGAGAACGTTCTCGAAGCTTAGCACGGACACGAACCACTACAGGTCGAAGCTTCTCGATGCCGGTAAGGTAGGAATCTTGCGTTAGAACCCGTCCTGTACATCTACTAGTACTTCAAGATACTTTAAAGATACTTCAGGCTATTTCAAGGTAATCCAGAATAATTCAATGTACTTCGGCATAATTCACACACTTCAACATACTCCACATACTTCAGGATAATCCACGTATTTTAATATACCTCAGGATATTTCAATATACTTCATGATATTGTAAGATAGTTCCCGATATATTAAAATATTTTATAATATTTCAAAATACTTCAGGATATTTCACGTACTTCAAGATACTTCAAGATACTTCAGGATAGTTGAAAGTAATTCAGAATATTTCAATGTACTCTCTAAATCTAAATCAGTGAAAGTTCACCGATTGCCAGTGACATTTCACCGATTCAAATAGCCAGAAATGGGTTACTGACAATCAGTGAAATGTTCCTTATTGATTTCGTAAAATAACCACTTTTGAGAGTTGGCAGCACTGCACCCTGTCAATTTAGCAACCATAATAAAATAATATTTTAGTACATTCAATCAAAGAATCATAGTAAAAACTTAAAACCCATAAATATTATGAAATATTAAAAAAGGTGAAAAGTTCCGATGCTTTTAAATGAAAGCAACCTCACACATTACTTTAATTTTAAGATTGGAGTGTTATGTACAACCCGTCAAGCAAGTACTTCCTACACGAGTTAGAGTATATTTATCCCGCAGATAATTCAGCAAACTTATAGCTAAGCATAACATTTTTATTAATATTGTCAACTGATTCTTGACTGGGGTGCATATCATGAGAATTAGTAAGGTGTAAAAGTGTTGACTGTGTCTTATCATTTGTTGATCACGTTGGTCCAAATGAAATTCATCAACCCTAAAATATTGCCGAAAATCATGCACCATTTATAAAAAGGAAATTCATCTGATTATAAATGTTTTGTGTTTTGATGAATTAGTAAGCCAACGGATTTTAATGAGAGCCTATTCTTGTAATTCGCACTCTATGTGCGACCGTAGCTAAGCTGGCTGTAGGCAGATGTCATAGATACTTATTTCATTGCTTAGACCTACAGTTGGGGCACAATGACACGTATCTGTAGCGGATGAATTTTCTCTGGACTACATGTGATCAAACTAATGATATGCACATACATGACGCTGCACGTATCAAACCTCGCCTATAGTTATACAGTAGAGGGAAAGGATTAATTGATGATGATTTATCGGCTTGTAAATTATCATAATTGTCTTATAATTATTCCTATAGTACCAAGAAAATGTTAGGAACTTTATTATAGGTCTATGATGATTTTTCACGATACTTCTTCGTAAGGGAAACTTCCTTTAGTGCAAAAGCCCATCCCATTTCAGTAGGATCAACGAGATCCATGCAATTTTTCTTCTCTATTCTCATGTTAAATGATCTCCAGAATCGAAAACTGTACAGCGAAGCTCTGGCAAATGTGCGCGCCACGAGATATTCGCAGTTGCGTATTCTGTTATGATTGTAACATTAGACATTCAAAATTAAAAATTTTTTGAATGTTTATGTTAATGTTGTTAGACAAGCTTATGAGAAACAACAGTTGTTTCCGCATTTTCCCCCTCAGGCAACAATATTATTTAGATGAGAAAAAAGAAACGCTCTTTGGAAAGTACCAACTGAAATACAGATTTTTGCCATGAACACTGATCCCCAACAGATTATAATTTGCAAGATAACAGAACTTTTGTTAGAAGTCCTTTTATCGCGTACTTTAAATCGATTATAGAGAAAAACATCCTGCATGAAAGTGTAATTACCTACTTCATAAATACTCGTAATATAAAATAATTAAATAAGAAATATGTATCTTAATACAAAATATGGAATATTTTATCGGAAAATGAAACGATATCTAAAGTTTTTGTTTCCAACATTTTCTCTTAAAACTAAACCGTATCTCCATTTTGTCACAACCCATGCTAGAGATGGGTTCTATATATTGTTTGATTTTGTAAAATGAAACTTCTTGTACTTGGAATTATGGACAGTCAAAACTCTGTCGGTACGTAAAATTCAATTCGAAATAGCGCAAACTTCGAATTATCGAAATTTTGAACTTGGAGATATCTAATATTGTTAACATTGAAAGAATAGGAGTTTCAATAAGGACCAAAAGAAGACTTCGAATTGTTTAAAATTGGAATTATCGGCGCACAGTGGGAGGAATAGGGAATTTACGGTTCCTATTCCACTGCAGCCTAGAATTCTTGACCAATTTCGATGTTTTGTTTGAAAATGCTCAGAATTAAATTAAAAAGAACGTCAGCAGGCCTGATTTTTTAATTAAACTTCGTGGAATATATCATTTAAATAAATATAACGTCAAAATTGGACATTTTACGAATATTATTTGTTTTCTCCGAGGAAAAGACTCAGAGAAGTCGCTACCTATCAGAATTATTACAGATATATTTAAGAAATATAAATATCAGGCTTAAGATTTACGTCAATTGTTATAAACAATTTCTATAAACAATTATTTTCATCCGATGCTCAACCACAATGAAGACCTTTATTTTGATTAAAAATTCCTAAATATCTCCTAGAAGTAGTATTAAAGATGAAAAATAACAATAATTTAACAATTATTATAATAAATATTATAATAAACAAATAGTAATATTTTTCAAATTAATTCGAAATTAAAATAAATAGCTGCAGGAAAATAAAAATTTTTAATATTTCTACTGTTAATAAAAATATCATAAAGAAATTCGAAAATATAGCGTTTTACATTAAAAAAAAGATTTTTTCTGCTATATAAGAAAGTGTGGCAATAACTCGTTAATGTTGTTATTATTAATAATATTTTAAATAAAGAGTCATCTGTAGCAAGTTTGCATCTGAACAAGCGGATTTTTCGGAATGATTATTGTAATGCATCTGAATAGTAGTGCCTAATGAATGAGTAACTTTCTATGTAATTCTGCATTAAAATTATATTAAATAATAATTTCGATTCAGAATTACTGAGAAAGTTCATTATTTAGGCACTACCATCGAGATGCATTAAAATAATCATTACGAAAAAACCGTTTATTCAGACGCAAACTCGGTACAAAAGACTGTTTATTTAAAATATTATTAATAATGACAACAATAACGAGTTATTGCTACATTTTCTTGAATAATTATAAGCACTTAAAAAACTGCAACATGACTGAGCAGAAAAATATTGTTTCCCGATGGAAAACGCAAAATTTCGTAATTTGTTGATAATATTGCTATTAACAATAGAAATATTTAACATTTTTATTTTTTTACATATATTTATAATAATTTTGAATTAATTTAAAAGTTGGCAGATAAGAAAAAAATACTTTGGAAAAATTAAAATAAAATATTACAATTTTTTTATTAGAATATTTATAATAATAACAATTGTTAAATTATGGTTATTTTCATCCTTAATACTGAAAGAGTTCCTTATTTCTTATTTTCTTAAATTTTTACCTAGTCCATAATTTCGGTAAAAATAGTGTAGAAGCCAGAAGGCGAAAAATAATTAAACATGACGTATATTTAAACAGATAAACTCGTTTATTACCATATTTGTTTATAACGTCGGTTTGTTGGTTTCTTACTTTCAACGGCGTTGTCTTAATCTATTTCTTAAACATCTTACAATGTGGTTCAGTCTTACGAAAGTGACAATGAATACTGATGACATTTATCTTGGTTTTGCATGGTAATGATTCAGTCTTGTTATGCTAAGTTAATACTAATATTAAATTTGTTCATAAGCGACTCTTTGGATTTCTCTATAATAAAGGAAGTTGGTCGGGGCCTGAGCAGCGTACCTGAGTATGTATAATCAGATTGCGAGGTCTCGGAGCCTGATCAGCGTACCCGAGCTAAATGAGATCAAGTAAAATGTATTATCTCGGAGCCTGAGCAGCGTATCTGAGCAAATAAATCAATAACACAATTCCTCAGAGCATTAACAGCGTGTCTGAGCCAATAATAACAATAAGATCAATTTGCTATGTCTCGGAGCCTGATCTGCGTACCCGAGGAAATTAAAATCAATGTAAATACAAGATTTCGGAGCCTGAGCAGCGTACCCGAATAATCAATAAAGATTAAATACAATATCTCGGAGCCCGTGCAGCGTAACCGAGAAAATGAATAATATAATGTAAAAAACAATATAAATAGCGAGGAGCCTTTGCAGGCGTTCCCAAGCAACAAAAAGGATATAAAAATAATCTAGAGCCTGGAATAGCGTACCTAGATGAATTAAAACTCCGGACCTCTGTTCTTCAAGAACAAGAGCTCTGCCTCAAGAACAAGAAACCTGCCTCACGCTTGCCTTCTTATAGCAGTTACTGCTGAGGTAGACAGTGGGAGAGTTTCAGCGACGCTTCCTAGTGTGATTTCGCACAATTATTCTCGTAGTCCCTCGCCTACCGTAAGGCTTCACACGTGTCGAGCTTTTCCGGTGTATTCGGGTTGCCTAGTGGCAGGCGTAGATAAAAGTGAGCGTTTCAATACTACTTCTACCAGATATGTAGGCATTTTTATTCAAGATAAATTTTTTTTTTGTGGTTGAGCACCATATGAAAATAATTTTTCATATAAATTGTTTATAACAATCAAACTAAATCTTAAACCTAATGTTCATATTCCTTAAGTATATCTGCAATAATTCTAATAAATAGCGACTTCTCTTCAGTCCTTTCTTCGGAGAAAAAAAATAATATTCTTAAAATATCCAATTTTGACGTTCTATTTGTTTAAATAATAAATTCCACAAAGTCAAGTTGGAAAATCGGGCCAAATTACGTTCTGCAGAATTTAATTCTGAGCACCTTCAAAATGAAAAACATAAAAATTGGTCAAGAATTGTAGGCTGTAGTGGATTATGAACAGTAAAATCCCTATTCCTCCCACTGTGCGACGGTTGAAATTATAGGATTTTTACTGTATTTTAATAAACAATATAAAACATTTTATGTTTAAGTGGAAAGATATATTTATTTTAAAAAATTCTTTCATGAAATATAAAAAATGAATGCGAGACTGCTGTATTTTAATAAAAATGGCGATTGTTTTATGTAACACTAAAGGACATCTTCTTTATTTTCTTATTCTTCCGTAGGAGTATAGAAAATTAAATAAAAAATATACTTTCTGCATTTATTTCTTTAAATTTAAATATTATTTTATTCATAATCAAGTGTTTAGTTAAGACTTCTGTATGCACTGAAAGTGAGACGCAGTGACTGTAGCTTGAAAATAACGCAAAAGTCCCCTGATTATGAATATCAAGGATAAAATTTTTGTACAATTATTTTCGGAAAGTGCATAGATAAATAAAACTTGTATGTCGTAAAAAATTTTTCATGCAACGACCCGTTTTTAAGTTTTTCGGTGAAGCTACAACTGTTGTTAATATGTAAGTGTTAAAAATGGCCCCTTTTTAACAACTGCGTATACATGTTTTTTTATTCTTCATAAAAGACTTTGTGCACATTGTACAAGGTCGGTGCTATAACTCGTGTACAAAAATACAGCAAAAATCTTAATTGCGTTTTTGTTAATAACAATTTTTTCATTAAATCACGGATATTTTATATTGCTTTACTTTTCGAACGTGTTTTTAAGATTAGATACGAAACAAACAGTTGGACTCTTATAAATTTTCATTTAATTTAAATTGTTTGATAACTATGGCCTTATAAACAATTAATTGATAAATAATGTTTGGGCTGGCTCAGGTGCAATTGTACAGTTAAGATTTTCGATGTTTTAAAGTTATGTACCTTATGGGTTCATCATAATCTTTCTCTCTGTGACCACTCTGAAAATATCCTTCTTTTGTCTATAACGATTGTTATCAAATAAATCCTAGATGTACATAATCTGCTACTTTCATTCGCATTCCTTGAATTAGATGCAAAGAAAACTGTTATCTCTCCTATGTGTGATTCTAATACTAAGAATTTGTTAATTACGGCCTTATAAACAATTAACTGCAAAATACGACATGCCAAAGATTGGGTTGCAGTTAATTGTTTATAAAGCCGTAATTAAGAAATTCTTAGCATTAAGATCAAAAATAGGATAGATAACGAATAGCAAAAAGATTCGGTAAATGTAGGATTTTGTTAACAACCATTGTTATTAACCAAAGAGCACGTTTAAATACGAAAGCTGTATGAAATATCCCTATGTGTTTATAAAAACCGTTATTAACCAAAAAAATCGAAATTTTTGCAAAAAAAAACAAAAAGATTTGTAATCAAAATAATTTCCCCAAGATTTCCTTACAAATGATACAGCATCCAGCGTGTACAATGTAAACGAAGTGTTTTGTTACGAAGTTCAAAAAATTGCTCACGTAGTTATTAAAAAAATAGTGGAGCAAGTGACCTGAAAAATTATTTAAATTTGTATCGAAAATTTTGGGTCCAATAGTTTCTGAAATATGTAGCCAAAATATGTCAATTGTAGTGCAAATTCAATTTTTTATAACCCTCTAACTTTAGCATAAAAGTCTACTTTCTCCATGAACTTTTCGAAAATAATTTCTGAACATTTCTATTGTAAAAAATAGTGTGATTGCTTTAAAAAGTTGTTGCGCCAGATTAAAAAAAAAGTAACCTTGATATTAATAATCAGGGGACTTTTACTGCGTCGCAACTTTAGTGCATACAGAAGTGTTAATGGCTGCTGGATTATTAGTTGATCCTGAGAATAATTAATGAATTAATTAATTAAAATTAATCATTTGTTATTGTAATAAGATTCCTGTTGTTAATAAATTACTCATTTGTACACTGTCGTTGTTTTCGTTTCCTTTTCCATTCAATAAATTCTTCACCCTAGTGAAGCATAGGCAAAGGCATAGGTTTTGCTTAGGCAAAATTAGTTTGAATGATATTATTCGCAATGAAAATCTTTTTAAAATTATCTTTCAACTCCACAAACATAATTAAACTTATAATTATAACAAATGTTATTAAAAAATTTCAAACATTTCTCATAATCATATGAAGTATTTTTGCGAAAAATAAATTCGAAAAAAATTAAAGAATAAATCTAAAATTATGTGATCAATTTTGCACTATCTTTATGTAATTATATATAATAAAAAATATATTATTAGTTACTTCTATGGTTTTTTCAAATTTATTTTTTGAAAAAATACATTATATAATTTTAATAGACAAGTTTGGAATGTAATAATAAACGTTGGCATAATTAGAAGTGTAATTTTTTTTCTGGGATTGAAAATTATTGGAAAACCGATTGTCATGACGAATAATATCAATCAAGGTAGTTTCAAAATAATTTTGCCTATGCTTGCCATGTTTAAGTTTGCAGTAGAGACTACCAGCGCCATCTGCCCTCGACGCTAGTGAACTAACACTAACGTACAGTCGCTGCAGGGGGCTAGTTATTCCCAAAAGATGGTAGTTAACGCCATCTATTAATTTTCGCAGAACAACGATCCCTGCACTCTGCTCAGTCGATAAGGCAGCACGCTGACGTATCACCTGTAAAGGGGCTGGTACTGCAGATTTAAACCGCCTTAGCAGAGATGAGGTGGGAGATTGCCGAGATAATGGAATAAGAGAATGTGAAAAACATGCGCTGATAACTGCGGCCTGTTTGCTGATTACCTAAGAGTTACTTTGAAGGCGCAAGTTGCGCGTCGAAATTAAAGAAATTGGCGATTTTGATGATTCGCGTTATTCTTCATTTCATGCATAAGTCGATTTTGAGGTTCTTTTTTTCAGGTGTATATAATATGGATATTATTACTATTATATATATTATTGATGTTAATATTATAATTATAAAATATTATATTATTATTAATGACTATTAAATATCTTTTAATAGAAATGGTTCAACTTTCAACTAAAACAATTAGTTTTCTGCAAAAAAAAAGGATTATTTTCTTTTAGTTGAAAGAAATTAATTTTTAAACAAAAACAAACGAACATTTTCTACAAAATAGTTAAATTTTCATAAAAATTTTTTTTCAACTAAATTGATACATTGTCAACAAACAAAAAAAAAACTACATTTTTAACAAACCAGTTCCAGTTTCAACCTGAAAATTTAAATATAATTAAAATTCTTTGGAATTGCTTTAAATTATTGAAACTAATTGAAAATGTTTGGAATGTTTTAAAACATCCTAAAATGTTAAAAATTCTTTTAAATCTCTTGCAATTTTGCAATGCTCTTGAAAATTCCTTGCAACTTTAAACATTCCCTAAAATATTTTAAATCCTTTAAAATCTCATGCTAAATTATTAAAATCAATGAAAAATTCCTTGGAATCTATTGAAATATCCTAAGATATACCAAATCCTTTGAAATCTCATATTAAATTACTGTAATCAATTGAGAATTCCTTGGGACCTTTTAAAATACTCTCAAGTATTTCGAAACGTTCAAAATATTTTGAAACACCTTGACATCTTTTCAAAATTTATAAGGTACTTTGGAGTTTTTTTTAACAACCCCGCTGTAATGGCTCAATTTCTTTTGAAATTCCTTTAAATTAGAAAAATGAATTGAAAATTCATAGACATCTTTTTAAACCTCCTCAAGCATGTAAAATCCTTTAAAATCTTTTGAAAACTCTTGAAAAATCCTTGAAAATTAAAAAAAAACCCTAAAATATTTCAAATCTTTTACAATCTGATACTAAATAATTGAAATCAATTGAGAATTCCTTGAAATCAGCTAAAATATCCTAAAATATTAAAAATCTTTCAAAATCTCATATTAAATTACCGCAATCAATTAAAGATTCCTTGCAACATTTTGAAAAACTCTCAAATATTTCTATACCTTCAAAATATTTTGACCTACCTTGACCTTTTTCTTAAGATTTTTAAAGTACTTCTTTAAAATTCCTTAAAATTATAAAAAAAAAAGATGAAAATGCCTTAAAATCTTTTAAAACATCCTCAAATATTGGGAATCTGTTGACACATTTTAAAAAAAATTAAAGCTCTTGAAAATTCCTTGACATTTAAAAAATATACTGAAATTTTTCAAATCCTTTAAAATCTCATATTAAATTAAAATTATTTCTTGAAAAAAAGATCCTACTCCATCTTCACTCCATTGGGAATCGAACCACAAAACTTCTAATTTCCGGTCAGGTGTTTTTCCAATTAAGCTATTAGAGGGATCCAAATAAGAACTCTTAATTCAAGAACATAACGCTAATTTTTAGCTAGGTTTTAATGGTATAAGTAATTATTTAAAATTTTTTAATTTATCTGCTATATCATCAGAGATTGTACCTTACCGACAGTAGATCAACCCTCCAAACCATGAAGGCAGAAAATCTACACAATATCGATCAAGTTAAGAATCTTCAATAACAGAAAATGCTTAACGTCTTAATAAGACTAGATGGAAAATAATATTCTTAAATTAAAATTATTTCTTGAAAAAAAGATCCTACTCCATCTTCACTTCATTGGGAATCGAACCACAAGACTTCTGATTTACGGTCAGGTACTTTTCCAATTAAGCTATTAGAGGGATCAAAATAAGAACTTTTAATTCAAGAACATAACGCTAATTTTTAGCTAGGTTTTAATGGTACAAGTAATTATTTAATTATTTTGCATATAAATTAAAAAATTTTTAATAATTACTTTTATCATATTAAATTACTGTAATCAATTGAAAATTCCTTGTAACCTTTTAAAATACTCCTAAGTATTTCGAAACCTTCAAAATTTTTTGAAACACCTTGTCATCCATCAAAGACTTCTAACATACTTTGAAATTGTTTTAAATAACTCTGCTGAAATTGTTGAAATTATTTGAAACTCTTTTAAATTATAAAAATAAATTTAAAATTCCTGAACATCTTTTAAAACATCCTCAAATATTTAAAGTCCTTAAAATTTTTTTGAAATCTCTTAAAATTTTTAAAAGATTTAGATTGAAATTTAGAAAAAAGAACATTTTCAAAACATTAAATATTGTAATTTTATAGATTAAAGTTTTGAAAATGGAATCAATGAAAATTAAAAACTTTCGAAATCTTATTTTTAACTATGAAATATAAGTAATTTTCCACTTAATGGAATTCAAGTCTACAAAATTTGAATTGTAAACTTAGAAGTTCATTTACAAAAAATTATTAATCATAAACAAATTGAAAGCGTTCAAAATTTAAAAGTATATTTAAAAAACAGGTATATGTATAATTAAAAATTTGTCATAAGGACAACCGCAGGATTTCGCCGGGAGCGGGTGCTAATCTGGAAAATTGCACCCGCTCCCAGCGAAATCGCGGTAAAATTTCAGCTACAACCACGTCTCACGACTGTGAGATACGTGGATACAGTCTGTAAAGGAAGCAATACGACGATCCAGCAAAAGCCTCGTGCACCCTAAGAACACGGAGCGACCCAAGGACAACCGCCGTCTGCATTTTTCCCGCAAGTATTTTAACATATTGTTGACACGCAGGGATGCTTTTTAGGCTATTAGCAAGTGAAAGTTTGGCACCTCCAAGAGCGCCGATGATAAGGACGATCAGTTTAACAGAATATTCCGGGTACAATCTTTGCAACTCCCTTATAAGGTCTCGATACCTCTCTTTCTTTTCATTCTCCTTGGCTATGATGTTTTTGTCAGCTGGTGCCGAAAATTCGATAACGAACATGGTTCGCTTCTCGAAGTCAAGAAGAACAATGTCAGGCCTCGAGTGAGCAACAGAAACAATTTCGAGAATATAAAGTTCCAGTATATGCGGCACTTCCGATTCTCGACAATTGACTCAATTTCCCTAGGAGCATTAAGAGGCGCGATATTAAGGTTAATACCGTAAGAGTAACAGAG
>NC_046666.1:101337715-101342301 GCF_010883055.1 Belonocnema kinseyi | reverse complement strand
TGGCTAAAATTGAAGAACTAAAATTCGAATTGGTCGAACACCCACCGTATTCACCAGATTTAGCCCCCAGTGACTTTTCCTTATTTCCAAACTTGAAAAAATAGCTCGGTGGACAGAGATTTCCAGACAACGAAGACGTCATTGCCTCTGTAAGTGGTTATTTTGAGGAACTTCCGAAAACGCACTTTTCTGAAGGATTAAAAAATTGAAAAGCGATTGACCAAGTGTATAGAGCTCCAAGGAGATTTTGTTGAAAAAAAAATTTACCGAAAAAAAATTGTTTTTATACTTCATTCTAAGGACTTATTGAACTAACCTCGTAATATGATGTAAAAATGGAAATTTTTTTTAATTCATTGTTTTTTGGTAGACAATAAAGCTTGTATGGAGATTCCTTTCTTTATTGAAAATTGAAGTATTCAACCAGTAAAATTTTGTACTTCAAACTTTAACTACTCTATTTATTTTTTATTGGTTTAGAATTAATCTTCATAGTTGAGAATTCTTTTTTTATAGAATATTTATTCTTCAACGCCCAAATTTGTCTTAAAATTTTTACGTGTTGAAAAATTAAAAAATTGTCGAAGATATTTTGGATTTTTTCCCAGCATTTTTAGAAATCTTTTTAAATTTTCTCTAACAATTTATTTGTAAAAAGAAAAAATCCTTTTAAATTTTCATATGAATCTGAAGAATATTCTTTCATTACCTTTCAAAATTGTCAAAAAGATTTTAAATTTGTTCGAAACCCTGATTACATTCTGCATGAATATGCTTTTAGTAGATGTTTTCCGTTTGTTATTTGCTGTGAGGCCGCTAAATGTTAAGCGAAATTTAGATATTTTGAGATTTTGAAAGAAAAATCTTGGTAAGAATTTTGAAAGATTTGAAAAGGATAAAAAAGTTTTCTTAAGTTTGCTTAGAAAATTTACAATTTTTTTATTTTTAAAGTTAATTTAAAGAGAATATTTAAAAAGATTTCAAGATTTTGTAAGAAAATCATCAAATTTATCAACAAATAATTTTGAGCGAATATTCTACAGCTTTTTAAAACATTTCAAATAATTGAAAAAAAATCTGGAAAATTTTAAGGTAATTTTTATGATTTTGCACAAATAAAAAAATAGGAAAAATTAGAATTTATTAAAAACATAATTTTGAAACTTTAACAAATAATTTTAATATTGGGAAGACTTTTTATAGATAAAAGAAAATTTACATTTTTGAATATTTTGAAATAAAATTTTACATTCTTTTTTAGAATTTGTAAAGGTTTTAAGAAATTAAAATTTTTTGGGTTAAGATTCCGGGGAAAGTTTTTTTTTAATTAAAAAAAAATATAATTTTTAAAGATAATTTAAAAATATTTTGAAAATATTTAAAACATATAAAAAATGCATCGACTCTAGATTCCGGTAAAACAAAAGTATCAACACTTAGAAATTTCCGAGAAAAATAAATACTATATACCACCCAGTTCACGGTCGTAAAACGTGGCCATAGGTGTGATTTATCGCGTATATTCTGGGATCTGGTGTCATTTTTAATTGACGGTTGCTGACAGCAGGACCATGCAGTACAATATTTCCTAAATTCATATAATTCAATATAATTTTTTATATATATTTCAGACAATTTAAAATTATTAAATTAGAATAGTTCGCAAAGTGTGATTTTGTTTTGAATTCGCCCAATTTGTTGAAATGATATTGGTAGGGCGAAGGATTATCTTCGATTCTTGCAGATTCTTAGCACCTCCAGTTCGCAGAACCGGCGGAGATTTTCAGAGAAATGTATTTCCCCGCCAAACAAATGCAATACAAATATATTAGTAGCTCTTTAAAATTGCTTTCTTGAACACTTATTCCATAATGTAATTAAATAGTATTTATTTGAACTTTAATTAAATAAATAAATTGATTAAAATAAATTAAATTTAAAAATATCTAATTTTCTTTTAACTGTTAATACTTTTCACATTTCCTAATTCAGTAGATATACTAATAACTGAGTTATTAGATTCATCCATTAAAAATAGGGAAAGCAAACTTTTTAAAAATCTGGGTTATTAATTTCAGCTTCAGTTTAGAGTTAAAAAATTATGTTTTTTTTTTGCAATTACAATCATTTTTAATACAAAATACAAATTTGGAATAACTATTTGCTTGTTACAAATGTAAAACCACATTCTAAGTTTTTACAAGGAGGAATCACAGCTAATATGTTTCTTTTTAAAGTTATATAAATATAATTTACGTAAAATCCCGGTGATATTTTAAAAACATTTTTGAAGATTTCACATATGCCGAAAAAAATGCAGAAAATTTTTATGCATTTTTTTATTCTGCAGGACACACAAAATATTAGGAAAAATTAGAGTCAGCTTAAAAGATATTTAGGATATTCAGAAGATTTGAAGAAATAATTTTAAAAATAATTTTTCGTAAAACTAGTCATGTTTTTAAATATTGAAGATTTGTAGAAACTTCCAGAGGTATCTTACAGAAATATATCATCCCTCCAAAATTCTTAAATAGCTTCTAACCTTTTTTTTCGAAATACTCAAGATTTTATAAAATTGTTAAAAATTGTTTTAAGAATGCATAAACAATTTTAAATTGTCTAAAAAATTTCAAATTTTAATTTACTTTAAAACCCTTACAAAACTTCTACACCTTCGAAATATCTTTTCAAATCATTCAGTTTTCATACAAAATCTTTTAATTGTCCTAAAATCTTCTAGATTTTCTTTCGTGTGTTTTAAAATCAAAACACAATTATTTAAAAGATTAAGATATTCTAAGTTTTTTGCCCATTATGTATTTCATTTCTCTTACATCTTTCTAAGTTTGAAAAAGTTTACAAATTGTATACTACGATAGAAAAATTTTAAGAACAGAGTTATTTCCTATAATATTAGAAAGCCCATTTGGAACTAAAATTTTCTTTTAAATCAATAATGTTTAGAAACAGTTGGAAAACATTTGATCATGAAATGAAATTACTTAATTGAAAATTTTCATTTACAAAATTGATGTTGCGGTAAACTCGTAATATATATTAATAGACTTAATTACAGATGGTTAACTTAAACAGTCTTTTTTTTGAGTGACTCGCAAAATTCTTAGAAATTCAAAAAATCAACTGCAAGAATAAAAAACGAACATATATATCTTTTTTTTTCATATCTAACTTTGTCTATTAAATCATTAATATCCAGGGGCGAACTGGACCTATTACCCCTATTAATAACAGTCAATATGCATAAATATATTAAAATGTATGCATATTTTAAAACAAATCTCATATTAAATTAACGCATAAAATCAAAAATTCCTTGGAACATTTTTAAATACTCTCAAATATTGCAATTCCTTCAAAATATTTTGACACACCTTAAACTTTTTTCAAAAGATTTTTAAAGTACTTTTGAATTTTTTTAAATAACCATTCTAGAATTTTTTTAATTCTCTAAAATTTCTTAAAATAATAAAAATAAGTTGAAAGTTCCTTGACATCTTTTAAAACATCCTTAAATATTAAATTTTTTTAAAATCTTTTGAAATCTCTTGAAATTTTTTAAAGCTCTTGAAAATATATTGTAATTTTAAAAATACCATGAAATATATCAAATCATTTAAAATATCATATTAAATTACTATAATCAATTGAAAATTCCTTGAAAATTTTTTAAATTCTCTCAAATTCGTCAAATCTTTTAAAATCTTTTAAAATACCTATAATTTTTTTTAATATTTCTAAAGTACTTTTGAATTTTTTAAAAAAACCCTTCTAAAATTTTTATATTTCTTTGAAATTCCTTTAAATTATAAAAACAAATTAAAGATTCCCGGTAGGCACAAAATTTGGCGATGTCTTTACAACATCATTACGACATCTTTACGACAACTTTACGACATCATATGTCCATTTCGTTTCGGTGTCTGCGATATCGTAAAGGCATCGTCAGACCATACGACTTATTTAAGATATCGTACAGACAATTTAACGACATGAACATAGGATGTCGTAAAGTTGTCGTAAAGATGTCGTAACGATGTCGTAAATACGTCGCAAAATTTTGTGCCCAATGGGTTCCTTTACATTTTTTAATAAATATTTAAAATCATTAAAAATCATTTGAAATCTCTTGAAATTTTTAAAGCTTCAGATTGAAATTTAAAAAAGAAAAAAGTTCCAAAACGTTAAATATTGAAATGTTTGTAGATTCGAGTTTTGAAAATGGAATTAATAAAACTTGAAAGCTTTCGAAATCTAATTTTCAAACATTTTCAACTATTCAATCAGAATAATTTTCAACTTGATGAGATTCAAGTCTTCAAATCTTGAATTGTAAACTTGAAAGTTTATTTATAAAAAATTAATAATCATGAAATAATTGAAAGCGTTCAAAATTTAAATGTACTTTTTTCAATTGGGCAATCTCTAAATGCAATTATTTCAGACTGAAATTTAGAAAACAGAAAAATTTCAAAATGTTAAAAATGTTTATGTTTGTAGATTAGATAAAGTATTAAATTAAACTGTTAATATAAATTACTCGAGTTAAAGTTTAACTATTTTTA
>NC_046666.1:101333028-101337615 GCF_010883055.1 Belonocnema kinseyi | reverse complement strand
GGGGGGTGACAAATGATATAAAAATAAATAAAACCTAAAGTTGTACGATTTTAATTTGTAATTAAATAATTTGAGAGGTTTCAATCTAAAATTATCGAACACTTTCAATTGTAAAATTCAGATGACATATTTAAATAGCTTTAAATTTGAAATTATTCAATATACTGTGAAAACTACAAATTTAAAATGTCTCAACCATTAAGGGTTTAAATACTTTTGAAATTGCTGTTCTGGAGACTAAATAGCACTTATTCTTTTATTAAGAAATCGCAACCAAAATTGTTAAAGCAGGTTTTTAAAAGAGTTTTAAAAACCTTAAAAAAGATCAGAGGTTTTAATTGTTCAATATATGTGATAGAACCTCTTTAAATTTGAAATTAGTCTATTCTTTTTCATGTTTGAGCTACAATTATTCCATTTTAGAAGTTATAAATTACAATTGTGAAAAACAAATAAAATGCTTTAATTAATTTAGATTTAAAACAAAAAACCTTTGCATAATTCAATCTAAATGCAGCTGCAAACATTTAATTTGAAATGCGTTGAATTCAAGATATATTTTAAAAAGAAAACTGAAAGCAACGGATCGACTTCCAAAGGAATCGAAAGAAAGTGACTCTCTGGATTGCAAATGAACATGGAAAATGGTGTATTTTCGCATTTTTAAATTTTAAATTAAAACTTTTTCGCGTTGTAACAATTTCGAATCCCAGAATGTTATTTTTGACCTAACCTATAACTTGTAACGAAAATTCTGAAAATTCAAACAGTAAGGCTATATTCTGAAAATGAAGCAATTTTAACGTTGAAATTTAAGTTCTTAAACTGAAGGCCTAAAAATTTGCAAATTTTAAATTAGTGTTGTGTAAATTGTAATGGTATCTTAAAAGAGTATACGTAGTTCTTAAATTAGTTTTTAAATTTTCTGAAGTTTACCTTTTTTGCATACCTAGATGTGAAAGAAGGCTACCAGTGACTGAAATGGATTAGAAAAAAATCGCCAAGATCCAAGAATAAAAATTGAATGTATAGCGAATTTTTAAATTTTTAATTGTGAATATCTGTAACTTTGTGGTATCAAAAATTTCCATATAATTTTTCTTTATTAATACTGTAGGAAAAAATTAAAAAGATCGAGCGCCGAGATTATAATTAGAGCAAATTTTCTGTAATTCTATGAGGACGGCTGAAATATCCCGAAAAATAAAATTCCCGACTCGGTAAAACTCTCTGTCCCGAAAAATACAATTCCAAAACTAATAAAATTCCTGAACAGTTTATAATATTAACGAATTTGAAAATTCCCAAATAATAAAACTCCCCAAATATAATTGTTTCTTAATCAGTATTAATTATTTATTAAAAATACGATAATAAAATATTGTCATCAAATAAATTTTTGTTTAATATTTAAAGTGTTAAAAATGGTTTGAATTTAAAATTAAGATTATTAAAAAAATTTACCGACAAATTCATATACAAAAATACGTGTTTTTTAATTAACATTTCGATTTTTCGGAAGAACTTTTGTGATTTAAATATACTATATACATTTTCAACCAAAATATCTTATCCAGAAATATATTGTTTTAATTATTGTTATTTTAAATTTAAACAATAATGTTTAAACACTTCAAACATTTAAAAAGTTGTTTCTTTGGTATAAATATTTGATTATTTCAATTTAAAAAAATAATTTGTCAAAGAACAATGTTTTCCACACTTGTTTATCTCGAAATGTCTTTTTATAATACTTTTTTAAAAATTAAAAATATGATTTTTGGAGAACATTTTTTTTATAATTAAAAAAAAGACTGTACCGAAAACCTGGATCAAGCTTCAGATCTGAAAAAATTCAACGTTACATACATGTCAAACTTTTCTAACCTCAAAAAATCTTTCTACTGCTTTACCGTAATATTTTACGAAGAATGAGAAAACAAGAATTCGACTTCGTAGTACGATGAGGGCAGCACCTCGATAGGGCAGAAAATTTGATGTCCTATATATATAATTCCCCACTCCGACGCCCCGTACCGCATCTACGTTTATAATATCTTTGGAGATAGGCGATCCCATGCATTTAAATTTAATTTCGAACGATTTTCGCCAGCGCCACCTATTACCTGAGGCTTTTGCGAACTAAAATAAAGTGCCCCCAATTACTCAGGCCAGTTTTCGAACTGAAATAGATGATATACGGTTCTACTTGAGCGGTCAAACAGGGCGGCTTTTTTCCAGTTTGACAATGTCGGTAGAGAAGATGAGAGTGGGTAATTTCGCGTATATGGTCTATATTCTAGTTCGCAAACTGGCTAAGTGAATATGGGATGCTTTGATTAAAAAGTTTACACAAAAGAATCTGACTGATTATGCACAATTAAACATTTTGAAAAATGACTGTTTTTTGGTATTCAAAGATTAATTTAAGAGCATATTAATCAAAATTTTAATCATTCTTTTAGTACATAACGATAAAATAAATAAAATATAGTGGAAAATAATAAACATTTTTATTGAAAATTAATAATTTTTGTATGTTTAAAGATTACTACATATTTTTAGAATTCATTGTTTTTGTTGGTACAAAATTTATCTTCTTGGTTAAAAAATTATCTTTTTCATTAAAAATTTTATTCTTTTTGGAAATTTGTTGATTTTGAATTGAAAATTTAACTATTTTAATTATTGTTCAAAATTGATCTTTTTCGGTAAGAAATTCATCTATTTGATTGCCAATTTTAAAATGTTTGTTTTCAAGTTTTGTTGTTTTTATCGGAAAATTAATTTTCTGGGTTAAAAGTTCTTTTTTTTGAAAATTAAACTTTTTTAAATCCGTTGTTTTTAGGTTGAAAATTGAGCTATTTAATTTGTCTTTTTAATGCTTGGAAATTAATCTTAGTATAAAATTCATTTTTTGTGTTACAAATGCAAGTTGTTTTTAAAAAATATTTGGTAAATTTTCGGAAATATTTTTTTTTAATCACTCAGCATCTTCTCAAATTTCTAAATGTCTAAAATGGAAGCGAATTTTTCTTAAAATTTTAAAAAATATTTTAAAAATTTAAAAACTTGTCTTAAATATTCCGATTTTTTCGCGCAATTTTAATATTAATTTTTTGATTTCATTCTCTTGAAACCTTTTAAAATTTTTTTAATGTTTCTAAGCATGTCATTCAAAATCTTTCAAAGCCGATTTTTTTAAATAATTTGTTTAAAGTTTTTTTTGTGTAGTGAAATTGGAAAAATTTGTAAAAGTACAATTCAGTCGAAAGGCTAATAATAACTTTTGAGTTACGAAAGGTATGAATGTTGATTTAGAACATAAATGGGACATAACGTAAGTTAATTATTTCTTTCACACAAAACCTGGAAGACTTGGCAGGGTCATTGCATTTTTTAAATGTTGTGGAAAAAGTGCAAAAATCATGTAATCTTGCAAATAATGACAGGGTTTTCTTAATTGAAAAATACTTTTTTTTATAGAATATTTAAATATTTCTTGAAAATTCGTCGTTTTATAAATATTTGATAAATATTAGGAAATCTTTTAAACTTCTAAAATATTTTTAATCACTTCAACACCCAAATTTTTCTTACAATTTTTGCGTCCCAAAAAATTTAAAAATTGCTGAAGATATTATGGATTCTTTCTCAGCATTTTTAGAAATCCTTAAAAATTTTCTCTAACAGTTTATTTTAAGAAACAAGAAATCCTTTCAAATATTTTGTATGGATATGATTTTAGTGGATGTTTTCAGTTTGTTATTTGCTAAGATGCTGACGAATGTTGAGCGAAATATAGATTTTTTAATATTTCGAAAGAAAAAGATTTTTAAGAATTTTAAAAGATTTGAATATTATAAAAAAGTTTTCTTAAGTTTCCTAAAAAATATAACATTTTTCTTATTTTTAAAGTTCATTTAAAGAGAATACTTAAAGATATTCCAAGATTTTTAAAGAAAATTTTCAAAATTGTCCAAAATTAATTTTGAGAGAATATTCTACAACTTTTTCAAGAAATTGCTAAAAAAGATTCTGGAAAATTTTAATATTGAGAAAATTTTTAAAAGATAAAAGAAAATTTAGATTTCTGAAGATTTGAAATAAAGTTTTTTATTCTATTTCAGAATTAGGAAAGGACTTAAGAAATTAAAAATTTTTGGCGTAACATTTCGGGGAAAGTTGTAATTTATTTTTTGTTTAAAAAACAAAATTTTTAAAAGAAAATTTAAAAATATGTTGAAGCTTTTTAAAACATTTAAAAACTGCGTTGCCTCAAGAATCCGGTAAACAAAAGTATCAACACTCAGAAATTTCCGAAAAGGTAAATAGGATTTATCGCGTATATGCTTGGACTGGTGTCACTTTTAGATGACGGTTGCTGACAGTGGAACCATGCGGTGTTTGTTTAGAGTTTTTCTTTAAATTTTCATATACAATATTGCCTAAATTCATATAAAATAATGTAATATTTAATTTGATGTACGAGGGTAGTTCAATAAGTCCTTAGAATGACCAACAGATGGCGCGCGAATCGCTCCAAATCGTCTGTTTTCAGTCAGCACCACTCCCGACTAGATATAT
>NC_046666.1:101331166-101332928 GCF_010883055.1 Belonocnema kinseyi | reverse complement strand
TCAATTATGATTCACTTGTGAATCCTTGGTGTCCACTTCAATTAAAAAAAGAATCATACTTTATATTCGCAGTTGATAAACTAAAAACAATTTCTATCTAAATTTATACATTTGAAACGCTTCTAATTTTCAATTTTCCAGGTCTTCAAAACTGCATTCTAAAATTCGAAATTGAAAGATTTTCGAATTACGTACTGTAAACTGAATGATATAATAGGAAAAAAGCAATTTAAGGAATTGAAAAAAAACTGTTCAAACCAAACTTGGACCAATTTCTTTTCTAAAAATTCATAAATTTCCCTGTCAAAAATTAATTCACTGCCATTTGACTATTTTTCCCAGCCTCACAAAATCCCCGTCAATTCCCGTTCAAGCTCCAACCTGTTTCAAATAAAAATTTATAAGAATATTTTACTTATTTTTCACATTGGTAATTTATAGCGTTTTTATTATATATTGCACAATTTAAACCTCTGAACTTTTTTTAAAGTTGTTTAAAAACTGTTTTTTAAATACTTTTTGTGTATAAGAAACAATTTTCTTCCACCTAATAACTATTTTGGAGTAGAAAGAAGTGAAAAGAAGCACAATTATAAAATCTGATTTTTTGTTTGTGATTTCGTGATAAAGGAAACAGCTATTTATAAAATAATTTATAAAAAGGGCTTATAATTTTTGCTTATCCTATTTTAAATTTAAATTTTGTTCAGTTCATAATAATTTTGTTATTGCATTTATATTTTGACACTATCTAAATTAAATCTTGTCATTTGGACAATCTTTGTTAAATTAACACCAAAATATTGACAAATATATTTTTTATGAATTAAAAAATTGAGAAATAACAAAGGGCAAAATAAAGAAAACAAACATGCATTAAAGGGATTGCGAGGTTGCTTTATTTATCTTCTTTCCTTACTTATTTTTTTGGTACGTAAAGTTTAACTTTTTATTTATATGACATTTTATAATTGTCTGGTTTCATTCAAACATTATCCAATTCGTGAATTTGTTTTCATTTACTCCTTATTATGTATTCTTCATGTATGTATTCTCCTTATGTGTGCTTATCGAATGTCTCGAAGAAAATGTTCAGATTTCCGAAATGTTGTGACCTTAGTAACATTAAGAACACAGAAAATTGTTAATAGCATTTTAGATTAATAACACATTCATTAGCTGTTTTTAAGGTAAACAACGTTTATCTATTTATTTTTTTCATTGCTTATGTCGTTTGTCCAAACACTTATATCTAATATTTTTAATGTTGTTTTTTTTACGAATAAAACAAAAACTACCCTTCGTATCAAAAAGTAATTGATAAAAAACTTTTGGATCTTTTCAAGGTGCACAATTTTTTATTTCTCTTCTTTTCTCCGCATCTTGCACAGTTTGATCACTAAATTAAATTTTGGATTTTTCATTCTTTTTGGTTCTATCAAAATTTGAATGTTCGATTATTAAAAACAATCTGAAAAGTTGTTATGATAATCTTGTAGGGCTCTCAAAAAGCAACGTTTTTCTTCTCTCGAGTTTTTTTTTCAAGTCTCGCGCTGGTTAAGTTTACAATTTTGATTTTGGTATTTTTTTTAATTTGTTGAAAACGCTATAATTCTGGTAATATTCTTTTTATCAAAAGAAGTCGATGAGGTGAATTGTCCGGATTTCCAATTATTACGAATACCCGTACATGGAATTTTTAAATCTTGAAAAAAATTGTCTCAGAAATTTTGAAAATTCTGTAACTTTTTGAATTTTCACC
>NC_046666.1:101310871-101331066 GCF_010883055.1 Belonocnema kinseyi | reverse complement strand
ATCTGCAATTTAAAACTGTTTAATTTAGAATATTTGCAATCAGAAACTCTTGAATTTCAAATGATGTATAAATAAAATAAATAACAAATTAATTAATTAATTTAAATCTAACAAAATTCTGAATAAATTTAATTAAATAACAAAATAAAAATTCATATAAACTGTCATGATTTTGAAGATTAAAAGTAAAGAATTCTCAATTATAAATCTTCCTAATTCATGAAATTTGACATACATATCATGATAATTAATGAATTTTAAATTTCGAAGTATTGGGTTAAAAGTTTTAATTAATTTGGGGCCCAAAAAAATCACGTTTCAGAAATTTCAACGGACATGTTCACCAAATCGTTCTCTTAGTCAAATAAATTCACCCATGTTATATATATATTTTAGCCTCTGCTCTGAGGGTTCAAAGTTTTCTGATTCAAAGTAGAGAAATCCTAACATCAAATACAGGTTTGACCCAGAGAGCAGTTATAGATTTATGAACTTATTATTACTCTGGCATTCACTCATTGTCAGTGATCGGAACGTAATAATTAAGAAATTTTAAAATACATGCGGGGAATTCATTAGTCGAATAGACTAAAATATCTCTAGAAATTGCAAACTGTACAAATATAAAAATAAACACTTAATAATATTAAAGAACAATGTATAGATATTGCACTAAAAGTTTTATCTGTTAGAATAAAAATATAATATGGTGAAGTAAATACATTGTTACTTATAAAAGAATATCAAAAGATGAGAAATAACAAAGATATATTTCGAAATAATCAAATAACTTTAGAAATATTACAAAATATATGAAACAGAAATATAAATTATACATTTAATTTTCTCTCTGGTATCTATTAAAATAATCATGCCTTACAAAGCGTGGATATTTTACGTTTGTTATGAAATGTTCACAATTTAATTTTCATTTAAATGGTTCTTGTCCAAGCTAAGTTTACCATCAGTGCGCCTCGAAGGTGTGCCGAGAGTTGCTTACAGCGCTCCAAGTGGCTCTTGGCAAACTATATGGGTTTGTGCTATTTACGAGGAGCGGTGGGTAGAGGGGAAGTGACTTTTTTCGTCGGATGCGCCGTCTATATTTATGGCGGGTAACTAAGCTCGCGCCGCATCTACGTTTATAATATCTTTGCTATCTCCTACCTCATCTCTGATGGTAGTTAGCGCCATCTATTAATTTCCGCAGAACAGCGATCCTTGCACTCTGCTCAGTCGATAAGGCAGCAAGCTGACGTATCACCTGTGAAGGGGCCGGTACTGCAGATGTCAATCGCACTACTGTATTAGACCTTGGCGAGTAGCGATGCCTACCCATCGTTTTGCGTACTACGATCGTCAAATCCATCGCCCCAATGTTTCAAAAAGCGGCCATCATCATATTGCATCCATATTGCCTCAATATTTCGAGAAATATTGCGCATGTTGCAGGAAATTTGGGTGCAATATTGAGGCAATATTCTGTGTTAATAGAGAAGTAGCAGTCAACAGGCGTTACACATCTTATCTTCTTAAAACTTTTTACCGTTGCAAAAAAACTATTGCGATTATTCCGTGACCTTCTATAGGGAATTTTAACATAGAATCCGAATTTCAACAATTTAAAAGTTGATTTTGCTGTTTTTAGAGTTTTTTAAAAAGGAACCGAATGGGGTCTTTATGGGTACTTTGTAGAGGCTCCATTCGGTTCCTTCGGTCCGCCAGGGTCGTTACGAATACAAATAATACAATATTTTCTTGATATAAGAAAATATTTTTTCACCTCAAAAGAATGTACTACATTGAAGAAACCTCATTCTCTTTATTGAAGTACATTTTGTTGAGACGGAACACATTTTCTTGGATTATAAAAATTTTGCATCGTTCGTATTCGTACCGATATTTTCTTTGATTAAATGCTACTTTTTCCGCATACGGAAGTATTACAGGTGATTTCATTACTATTCTTCTATCAGGATACAAGACAAAAATAACTTTCTAATAGTTATCTTGAGAAGTTAATCACTAAAAGTAGAAATTGTTTCATACAAAAATTTTAATATACAAGTATGATCTCAACCAATTATAACAATGATAAATCGAACTTTATCCATTTCTGGTTTAAATATTAAATTCATTGGCTGTATATTTTTCCAGAAAATACAAGCGAGTAACAAGTTTCTAGGAAATTAAAAAAATTTAATTGAAATACAAATTACTGAAGTACAACCACATAGGTTATGTTGTAAAATAAACGTCTGATAGTGATGAAATAAAACTTGCTGGTCAAGTAAAGAAGAATAGAAAATTATTATGTTGTACATCATTTGTGCAGAGAAACTAAATATGAAGTGATATAAACATATTTTAAAGCTTTAATTGTTAAGCTAACCAGCAAACAAAAACTTTCAGCTTTCGTAAAAGTATACAAAAATAAAATCATTTCGTTAATGATCCAAAGAAATATCTAAGTCCTGAATTTATTGCCGCAGTATTTTGGACAAAAAATTTAAAGAAATTCGTTTATTTCATCAATACTTACCACAGATTGATTTTGGTCGTTATTACTCATTTTGACAAATATTTTAACCATAAACCTTTTTCACTTGTCAAACACTTTTTAAATGTTCGAAAACATTGCGAGCGCAGGCGCTAAACTGTTTTTAAGTCCCTGCGCGGGTTGAACTTATTGTCTTTTTATTCATAAAAACATGGATATCATTATATTATATTGATGTGTATATCATTTAAGTATAATATATTATAATTGACAGGTTATTTTAAGAATATTTCATTGTATTTCTTCTACATTACAAGGATTGGAAGTTATATATTTTAAAATATTTTACATCATCTATGACACAAACTGCTCTATTTTGAAACTAATTTAATTGATTTAGAAATTGTACAATTCCTTTATCCTTTATGGTATTATACGGATAAAATTGTTTTCTGCGATTTTTTTTGAAATTATGACTGTAGATTTATAAGAGCGTTATCTAAAGTTTGGTCTAGTTAGAAAAGGGTTGAACATTTCGAAGTTGAGATAAGTAAAATCCAAAATCGCATCTTATGCACGTCAGGCCTATCACAGGGTATTGAAAATGTAACATATTTGAGCATAACGCCTAAACGGTTCTGACAATTTTTTTCAAAAACCGAGACACGGTAGAAGGACGCAGTACAGAGATTCTGTAAAAATTTCAAAATTTTCATATATTTCGTTTATGAACTAGAGCCCTGAAAGTATGAAAGAACAGAGAGGTCCGATAGGTTAGACACTCGTACACGCATTCAGTTGATCGACATGAAGTTGAAGCATCTTCAATTGTTCTTCGCATAGATAGCTCTTTTTCTGAATTCATTCGTATAATACCTTAACAACTTTTATTTGACATCTTCGCTTATGGCAATTACTTCATTTCAAATATACTTCATTTCGCGCGCTCACTTTCCCAATATGGCTGGTTGTTGTGGAGTTGCTTCTTATTGGTTAATTTTTCTTAGTAGCGTGTAGCTAGACCGTGTATTCTTAGATCATGGACTAGAACATCTATGTCAAGCAGTCGATGATGTTCGTTGACATGAAGAGTGAGAATTTGTAGCCAGAGCTGAATTTATGGCAATTTATGATTACATCAGTCAGTAGATCATTGTTGACTTGTATTATAATATTCTGTTAATTAATAAATTAGTCACAAAAATGATTTTACTCGAGATTAATAATAGAATACTAGAGGAGACATTGAATACTAAAATAAAGAATACTTTGTCAGGGTAAGTAGTTTTCGCTTTATGATTTTTGCTGCATCTTGGTAGATAATAGAAAGGGCGCAGTCGATCGGGAGATCCTCTATTTTTCTTATTAACGAAGTTAACTGGATTTAATTAAGTATTTACACATCGATAATATAATTAATAATTTAAGTTTATGATTTCATGTCAGAAACTTATGATAATTTGCAATTCAAGTTAAAAGCGAGTCCGGGCGCAATTTACATGTTTCGGTAACCTATTTCTGACATTTGCCTTGATCATTGTCATGTTGTTTTATCAGTTTTCCTTGAGAAATCATTAAATTTCTACTATCGCATGCTATGAATCTTTTGTAAAAGAATACGATAAAACTTTGCAACATCGGCTTCTTCCGTATGTTCCTTTAAAGTAATTAACGAACAAAAACTTGTTAAAATTCGATGAATTATAATGAAAAAAGTATGTACATACGAAAAAGCGTATGTAAATTGTTCAAAATGACTAATAACAGCAAGATAATAATAAAACAAAAGGGGCAAGAAGTTTTTTGCAAATTGCATAATGTTTCTAATTTTCAAAATTTACGAAATAGTATGTACTTGACTGACAATATTCTTGGTTCGAGATGTGTCAAAGTAAACTCCATCACGATTATTGTTAGTGATTAAGGCAGTGATTTTAGCCAGGTATGCAAGGTGCATCTCAGCCTGCTTTTCTCATAAACGGTGAAGGCGGGAAGGCATCCTCATGACTAATAAAAGAAATAATGTTGCTCAAATCCAGACCCATTTCCAACTTCTCGTTAAATATGATCATTACGATATATCGTGACATACCCATATTTAAGACATAGTAACAAGACTAACAATAATTTTAAACTTTTGCCTCGAAAAATCGCTTTATTTGTAGATTAATTAAAGATTCTAATAGTTTGTTGCTAAACAAAATTTGTTCCAGCTAAAGCAGAGGTAAAAGGTGACACCCCATTCTGCAATTTTCCAAAAATAATGTTATGTAAAATTCATTTAACAAAAATTACTTTGAAAAATATGTTTTGTATACGTAATTAATTCATTTATCATTATAATTTTCTTAAAAGCTTTATTATATATAGATCTGAAAATAACATTAAACGATATTTAGCTCAGTTTTTAAATGGACCAAAAATAAGCTAAAGTGTTTTATAGGTTTGAAGGCGTCGTAAATATTATTTACTTTGAAAACAATTTAGATATATCATAATGTAAAAGCTTTTAGTGTTTAAAATTTATATGTATTGCATCAGTGTCGTGGCCAGGGAAGTCAGGGATATGAAGCAGCTGTCAGGGAAAATGGATATTTATGTTTTTATAATATGTTGGAAGCACTTACCAATATCAATATAAATATTTTTCAATGTACATTCTTGAAAAATATAATTCGATTCTTAGTTTTTTTATTTGTAGTTATTTCTGTATTTACAGTTTGGATACATATCCTTTAGTTCATTGATCAGGTCAGAAAACTCAGCGGCTTCAAAATGGGATATGAATCGCTTTTGTAAAATCAAACCTTCTTTTAAAAAATTACCCCCTCTAATAAAAAAAAGTATTAAAAAAAGGACTAGGCTAGATTTTTTTCAATTTTTTTGTTTCCAATGTGACATAGACACTTTTGTAAAATCAACCCTTATTTAAAAAAGAAGCCCCTTGTGTTGCAAAATTGTATTAAAAAAAAAAGGATACTAGCTAAATGGAAAATACTTATAAAATATTAACACGGTATTTTTAAAGCACAACTCAGGAGCAAAATTATGACTGATGCAGACTGATGACAAAAATTATATACGTTAACTGTTGGGATTGCCGTCCTCTTAATGTGTGTGATCTTCTTTTATTTTCCAATGTCATATAAATTGCTTTTGTAAAGTTAACCCTTCTATATAAAAGAAACACCCTGTAATGAAAACACGCATTGAAAAAAGTTGATATATACATAGATAGAACTTATAAAATAGTAACATGGTACTTTTAAGCATAATTATTTCTCATCAAAATTATTTTCCAGTCTATGCGTGTATATTCAGAGAATATGATTTACCTTTTTCGATGCATATTTTAATGTTTTTGAACAACTTCCAGCACAACAATTACACAGTCACACAAAAAAGTGTGCGGATCTGGTAACAAGACACACGTATTCCTATGGATTTTGGGGCGCTGAATTCAAATTCGGTATCAAAAATCACCCATCACGTCATGGTTAAGCCATAACGTCAAAAAATGAGGAAAAATCATGTACTGAGGCAAATAAATTTCAAAATAATGCCGGCGATGCAAATTTTCACTTCAAAAACATGTCGACAAATGTGAAGGATCAATCCTTGCCTGATATCAACTTATTTAACATTACTTAACCCAACAGACCCTGACCTCAGCTAACCTGAATTAACAGAAATTTATTGAACTACACGTAAAGCTCTGGAAGCATATTTTCCCAGTATCAAATGTGTGCTACATCGAATGGGTCAATTCAAGCCTAACCTAGAAATAAATCTAACCTAACCTAACCTCACGAAACACAATTAAACTGATTGTGTTGTCCCGTTGTGTTTGCGGTACCGTTTCATTCAGCTTCGGCTTAACCTACATTGAGGTTTAACCTATCCTAACCTAACCGATTACGCTGGCAACCCTGTTCTTGCGTACTTTCATATTTTGACATTAATAGCAGTAAATGTCTGGAGTTTCGTTACCGCTTGTTACTAGCATTATTCGCCTGTGTCTGTAACCAGGGCACCTCCACGTTAGGTTCTGTTAAGTTAGATTCATTTGTAGGTTAAGATCGATTTAACCTATTAAATATAGCACACATTTAAGACTGAGAACCGTATGCTTACATAGCTACACGTGTGGTTGAGTTTCATTCGGCTAGGTTAGGTTAGGTCAGGTTTTGTTAGGTTAGGATAGGTTAAGCCTCTATGTAGGTTAAGTCGAAGCTGAATGAAACGGTACCGCAAACACAACGGGACAATACAATGAGTTTAATTGTGTTCCGTGAAGTTAAGTTAGGTTAGGTTAAGTTTTTTTAGGTTACGATAGGTTTGACCTCTTTGCAGGTTAAGCCCAAGCTGATTCAAACGGTACCGCAAACACAACGGGACAACACAATCAGTTTAATTGTATTTCGTGAGGTTAGGCTAGGTTAGATTTATTTCTAGGTTAGGCTTGAATTGACTCTTTCGATGTAGCACACATTTGCTACTGGGAAAATATGCTTCCAGAGCTTTACGTGTAGTTCAATAAATTTCTGTTAATTCAGGTTAGCTGAGGTCAGGTTCTGTTGGATAAAGTTATGTTAAATAAGTTGATATCAGGCAAGGATTAATCCTTCACAGTTGTCGACATGTTTTTGAAGTGAAAATTTGCATCGCCGGCATTATTTTGAACTTTATTTGCCTCAGTGCATGATTTTTCGTCATTTTTGACGTTATGGCTCAACCACGACGTGATGGGTGATTTTTGATACCGAATTTGAATTCAGCGCCCCAAAATCCATACGAATACATGTGCCTTATTACCAGATCCGCACACTTTTTTTTTGTGTGGCTGTGTTATTAACGAGCAAAATCTATTCTTATATAAAGAACAATCTAAATGTCCAGAACGGTTGAAAATTTTTTGATAGCAGACTTTTTCTAAAATATTTTTTTTTTCAAATAGTTATTAAAACTATTTTTAAAGATAAGTTGAAATCGTTTTAAAACCCTAAAAAGCACTTTTGTAAATAGGGATACTGTGGATCTACGTGTACGTTGTAAAATACATGTTCGCTTTCATCTATTGTGTTTTATCTTTGATTTTTTATCTATGAGAACCATTTGCCCAAATCACATTCGAAAAAAATGCATTCCGTTCTGTACAAAATTGTCATATAATACCAATAAAGTAAAAATTAACTTCACAATAAGGACAGTTTTTTGGGTTTAGTAAAACTTGGTCATTTGCAGCATTCAGCCGATAAGAAGATCAAGTGAACGATCTACCTGGATAACGTTGAACATGTATGGGTTTCCCTAATGCAGTTATCCAGAAATGTACATAGTCTACCATTAATCATATTCAGACGAATTTTGTGATAAGGGTAGTTTTATGGGGATGCTAAACCTTGATTCCTTAAAACGTTGAGTTCATAAAAAAATCATGTGACCGATCTAACTGGATAAGGTCGAATTTATATGGACTTCACTAAGCTAGATTATTTCAAAACTCAGAGCATTGGGTCTGTTGAAAACCCAGGTGACTGATACACTTGGATAAATTAGAAATTTGAGAAGTTTTGATAGTAGCAGAGTCGAAAAGATTCTGAAAGACCTTCTCATCAAAGATATTCATATTTCACGTTAGGGGTGGTTTCCGGGGGCAGTTGGAACATGATTCCTTACCATGTTAACCCGCTGGTAAATTTAAAAAACCAGCCTAACTTAATAAAATCGAATTTCTTGAAGTTCGCATCTTGAATATTTATTAGCAGAAACACCACGACCCTGTATTTGAAGGAGAGAATAAATTGGCGATTTGATACTATATGACAATTATGTACAGAACGAGATGCATTTTTTGTGAATGTGATGTTCTCATAGGTTATTACACATATAAAAGCCAAAATGTATTTTACTACATAAATGTAGATGCCCAGTATATTAGGCTTTTAAAATTACTTCAACTTATCTTTAAAAATAGTTTTAATCACTATTTGAAAAAATTACTTTAGAAAAAGTCTGCTCTCAAAAAATTTTCAATCATTCTGAACATTTAGATTGTTCGTTATATGAACATGGATTTTTTTCGTTAAGAATTTGTTGTGCTGGAAGTTGTTTAAATGCATTAAAAGATGCATCGAAAAAGGAAAATTATATTTTTGGAATATACACACATATACTGGAAAATAATGTCGTAAAAGATGTTGCAGTTTTAGCCTGTACATTATGAGGGTTATTTTTGTAAAGATTAGGGGTGAGAAATAATTATACTTGAAAGTAACATTTTACTATTTTATAAGTAAGTTCCATCTATATAGATAACTACTTTTTTCAATGCTTGTTTTCATTGCAGGGTGTTGCTTTTTTATATAAGGGTTAATTTTACAAAAGCGATTGATATGTCATTGGAAAATAAAGAGAGAGCACAAAAATCCTAACAGTGAACGTATACAATCTTTGGAAGCAGCCTGCAGGTTTGTATTCGGATACAAATACGGGGGTTGTTTTTGTAACGATTAGGGGTGAAGAATAATTTTGCTCGTCAGTTATGCTTTAAAAATACTATGTTAATATTTTATAAGTATTTTGCATCTAGATAGTTTCTTTTTTAAAAATAAGTTCTTGCAGCACAGAGGGTTGCTTTTTAAATTAAGGGTTTATTTTTAAAAAGTACTTCATATCACATTGGAAAGCAGATAAATAGCAAAAAAATCTATTCTAGTCATTTTTTAATACTTTTTTTATTACAGGGGGTGTTTAAAAAAATAAGGGTTGATTTTACAAAAGCGATTCATAGCGCATTGTAAACCAAAAAAAGAGTACAAAAAATCTAATCTAGTAATTTTTTTAAATTTCATGATTTCTGTAGAGGGTGCCCCGCTGAGTTGACGGCAAGTTAGCGCCGCCTTGTTTTCTCAAAAACTAATGAAGCAAAATAATATTTTTTCGGGTGAATGATAGCAACAACAAAAAATAGCAAAAAATATCCATTATATGACATTTTGTTTTTTGCTAGTGACAGAGAATTTTACAAATTTTTAGAGAAAAAAATTTGTCCAGCTTGATTTCAACCGTTTTTTATTATTAGTTAAATTGTTATATTTTTCAATTATGATATTCAGTTTAGAATGCGTATTTCGAAAATCTTCCATTATAAAAATTTGCCATTTTAGAATTTAATTTGAAAGCGAACATTATAATTTAAAGAATTTAAAAATGAACTGTGAATGTAAATTATTAAATGTTTTTAAAATTGAACTGTCCTTTAGGATTTAGAAAGTGAATAAAGAAAGACTTATTATTTAAAAAATGTAAACGCCCGATTGAACCTTTTTCAACTATTTTTAATTTTTAAATAAGTTCAAAACAATGTAGTCATAATTGAAAGCTTATATTAAATTTCAAATATTATTTCATTCTAAAACATTCCATTTTTAAACTGTTAAATTTGAAATGTTTTAATGGAGGAAAATAACAATTACTTGATGTTTAAAAATATCTGACTGTTCATTTAAAATCAGTAATTATAATTTAAATATTCATAACTAAACAAAAAAGCAAACCTTTGAACGTTACATTTTAATTGTTGAATTTAAGAAAAATTCTATTTGTAAGTCAAACCGCTGTATTTTATTGTATAAATATGAATTTAATAACTATTAATTCTTAGAAAAAAATTGAGTAAGTTGAAGAAATATTTAGAAGTTTTGAAAAAATACAAAATTAATTAAAAATTTGAAATTATTTTAAATAATTTAAACGAAGTGTATACGTTTACACTCAAAATCCGGCTATTCATACCAAAATTTCGGTGCAAATAGTCCGTGGCCTAATTTAAAACAAAATACAGATTTTCGATGATTTCAAACAAAAAATGCGAAAGTTTTTAAAAAATTTTGAAACGCTTCAGAAGAATAAAAAACGTTTCTTAGGAAAATTGAAAATGATCTTGTATCTTGAAAAGATAATTTTAAGTGAATATTTAAAAAATTTCGACATATTTACAAAATTATCAAAAATAAATCTCGAAAGTTTTAAGGAATTCTTTTTTAATTTGGCAGAATTCAAACAATTTTTTTGTAAACCGAATTATTTAAAAAGATGTCTAAAAGTTCTAAAAAAATTTAAAAAGTATTTAAAATTTGAAAAAAAGTAAAACCACATGTAGATGTTTCAATATTTTAAAATAAAATTTCGAAGTATTTTTAGGATTTTTAAACTAATTTAAAATAATTTAACTTTTGATTTAAGAAGTGTACAGATTAGAAGAAAAAATGTAATTGTTCAATTTTTAATGTTTCCAGCTTGAAATAACTTCAAACGATTTAATTTTTATTTTTATTCATTGATTGATTCTTGAACTTAAATAATTGGGAATGGTAACATGGCTTTATATTTTCGGAGCTGAATCTGAGTCTTTGAATTCTAAAATTTATAAAAGTTAAAGAATTGTAATTTGGCACTTTAATTGCATTTAATTAAAAGTTGCTCATTTGAAAAAGGCTAGTAGCTTCCATTTGATAGTATAAATTATTGAGTATTTGAATACGTTGGAAAATGCTTGGGAAAAATTTGTAGCTTTAAGGCCATGTGACGAGAGTGTCACGTGACCAAACCTGGTCTTCAATTTTTCTTTCCCAAATTACGTCTAAACGAAATGAGGTATCGCTTGGAAAGTTTGGGAAATGAAAGAGGAGGTAATAAAGTCCATGTCTCTGCTTCGTTCCGGTGGAAATTTTGAGAAAAAATTTTTTTTTAAAAAAAATACCAGTGGAAGTTTTCTTTCCCAACTTACGTCCATACGGAATGAGATATCGCGTTAAAAGTTTGGCACGATAAATAGAAGGCAAACAAGAATCTGTCTCTGGTCCTAAATGATTAGAATAGTGAAAAAAGTTTTTTAAAAAACTATTTTGGAGAGATACCGACCGTGCTGTCGTCAAACCCTGCAAGCAATTTGCAATGTTGCGAATGGGCTAGTTATGAGGTTTATATTGACCAAAGTGGGGCAAAACAACAAAAATCGCTCACGAACATTATGCAAAAATAGTTCAAAAACTAATGTTTGCACTTCAAATGCAAATAAACATGTTTGGTCTGACGTACGTATCAGTCTGGTATCAGCTGTGTTAAACCAGCACTAGCGCAGCGAGTAGACAACTTCGAACTTCTAGGGGTCTGTAGGTAAAGCAGATTGCATGATTACCGCCAGAGAAAGCTAAAATTCAAATTTCTGCTGTAAAACCTAAATGTATCCGTTGAAAATCATTATTTGCATAAATAAACTTTTTTCTTCCTCCGGCTCTTTGCAAGACCACAAACGATCCTTTAATATTTATTAACATTTCCCGAAAAAAATTTCCGCGTTATTTAAACTTTTCTTTTTCATTATGGGTGAAAAAATGTTGATCTCAGGGCTGACTTGGTCAGCTGTTACGCTCATCCATCACATGGCCTTAAAGTTCAATTTTTTGAAATTTTATTGACCGTAAAAAATGTTTGCGGGCGGGAATTTTTTTCTTCACTTAAAACGGCCACTCTGAAAACATTAAAAAAATATTTAAAAAAATAATAATTCTGCGTATATATTTTAGTACATTTATTATTTTGAAAATTATCTGAATTTTAAATTAATAGGAAACATTCTTAAATTTGAAAATCAAAAGGTTCAGATCCGTAACTACAAATTAAATTAATAAATTAACTCCTTTTTTGTTAATTTGTACTAATTCTTATCTGAACAACAGGCATTAACAAGGATTTACAAGAGTAAAAAACTGCGAATTGTTTGCCGACGTTTCGTGAACATTGCAATCAAGTTCAATCAGTTCCCCACAGTGGGGCGCTCTGGCCAATCCCAGGCATCGTAGAGAGTATATCTGAGAACAACATCACCTGATACCTCAGTTTCAGGTCAGCCCTAAAGGTGTGAACTGCAATGTTCACGAAACGTCGGCAAACAATTCGTGATTTTTTACACGAGTGAAATCCGAAATATCTCTTCATCAAAATGAATCAACGTGAAAGTATAAAATCTATTATTAAGGAACTCTACGGGGAGAGTATTCTTACAAAACCAACACCCTTAGTAAGCTCAAGACTTCTCAAGGTAAGCTACTAACATCCTTAGCTTTTTTGAAACGGTGCAGGGACATTAAAATTCTCCCAAAATTCTTACAACTGACAGATAATTTGGGAACATCTAAATCCAAATCGATTGTGCATAATACCTACCTTTCATAGAACACTGTCTCAATAATACTTACTTCCCGTTCAATAACCAATTCTACGAACAAACCTCAGGGGCAGCAATGGGATCCCCAATCTCACCTGTAATAGCCAATGTATTTATGGAAAATCTAGAAACTAAAATCTTCAACCAAGCCAAACTTAAACCAGAATTCTGGTTCCGTTACGTTGATGACACATTTGTCATCTGGCGACATGGACGAGATGAACTAAATAAGTTTTTCGATTTTATCAATCAATTACATCCTAATATCCAGTTCACCATAGAAATAGAACAAAACGGAAAATTGCCTTTCTTGGACGTATTAGTTTACAAGAAATCTGATAACACATTAGGACATGAAGTTTACAGAAAACCCACGCATACAAACAGGTACCTACATGCCTCCTCACACCATCATCAATCTCAAAAACAATCGGTCACCAATTCCCTTGTATACAGAGCTGTCTCCATAACAGATAAAGATAACTTACAAAAGGAATTACAAAACGTTAAACAAACCCTAATACAGAACGATTACACAAACAAACTGATAAAGCAATAAGGAAACACTCAAAAAATCAACTCAACACAACCTACGAAAGAAAAAGAGAGAAAAATGACCACCACCCTACCCTACATAAAAGGTGTCACAGAGCAAATAAGAAGAATTCTCCACGTACACAACATCCAAACCATATTTAAACCACCTGCGAAAATAGGACAACTACTAAATAACTCTAAAGATAAAAAGGCACCCCTCAGTGATCCAGGAGTATATAAAATCCCTTGTTCTTGTGGCAAAGTCTATATTGGAGAAACAGGGAGAGCGATGAGCCAGCGTATTAAGGAACATGAGAGTAAAGTCAGGCTAAAACATTTCACGCAATCAGCACTAGCTGAACATCATATCGCAACAGGACATAACATTTTATTTGATGAAACAATAGTCATTGCTAAAACACAACATATTTCCAAGAAAACGTAGAGAAACAATCAAAATCTTAAAACACCCTAATAACATCAATAGGGACAATGGATATAATACCAATCCGATTTGGCTTTCCGTTCTCCCGGATGTATTAAAAAAGACTTGATTGGACAATCAAGTTCAACCAGTTCCCCACGGTGGGGCGCTCTGGCCAATCACAGGCATAGTAGAGAGTATACCTAAGAAGAACATGACCTGATACCTCAGTTTCAGGTCAGCCCTGAAGATGTGAACTGCAATGTTCACGAAACGTCGGTAAACAATTCGTAGTTTTTTACACGAGTGAAAACCGAAATATCTCTTTTTATCAAAATGAATCATCGTGAAAGCATAAAATCTATTATTAAGGATTTACAAAGATATGGTACCAGTAAAAAATAAAAACATTTTTATATTAACTTCCTTGACCCTTTTAGGAACGAACATTTTTGAAAGCAATCACGCAACCGATATTTTCGAAACAATTGATGGTTCTCATACCAAACAAAAGTTACAGTCATCCTGTGATATAAAGATCGAAGTTAACATCTTATTTTAGCCCCATACATTTTTAATCATTCCCAAAGAGAAAACAAATAATTAGGATTGGTTTCAGCTTCAAAGTGATCGTTCTATTTTAAAGTCGACTTGTGGTTGCAAAGCTGGTCAATCAAAACGAGGTTGCAAGCGCGTTGCCCCGGTTTGCATTTACATAAATAATAAATACACTACATCGAAAACAGATGCACTAGAGTCATGGAATAAACCAAATTCTAAACAGGCAGAAAAGTACCAGAAAGGATCGACAATTGATAATTTATTGAGTCAAAAATGATTTACAATAGAACAAGAAAAGGCTTTTAAATTTGAAGATCTTCAAAACGTGCCAGAAGAAGTTTTAAAAATAAATTTCCTTTTTAATAGATATATACAAACTTAGGAAGTTCTAAAATCAGAGAGAAGTGTTATCCGTAAAAATGAAAATAGTAGATTTAACAAGTTGCGAATTGTATGCGAAAAAATGTAACAGCAGCAGCTTAAAGAAAAAACACACAGAACATATATTGTTCAGTATAATGATAATGGTCGAGTGATTTTTAAGAAATTGAACTGCCCAGAAGAACTTGAAAATTCGTATGAAAAGTTTCGCGTCACAAAACAAGATTTCTTAAAAATTTGTATGGAATCGGTTGGTCAATCCGACTGCTATGAATGGTTTCGACAAAGATCAATGAGGATTACGTACTCAAAAAAAGCTCATCAGATTACAACGAGACAAAAGAATTTTGAAGGTCTTGCGGCGCAATTTAAAAATTCGAAATTTGATGGATGACTTCTTCCATCGATTTCATATGGTTTGGATACTGAATCTGATGCGCGAGATTTTTTCACCGCTTGGACTGGTTGTAAAGTAGATTTAGTGAGACTCGCCATTAGATTAAATCAGCCGTTTTTAGTAGCTTGTTCGGATGGTGTGATTCTCGATGAAATGTGTTTGTTGGAGATCAAATGCCCATATACGTGCAAGAATGATAATATAATCCATCGTGAATCCAAAGTTCCGTACCTTTTTTTCAACGAAAGTAGCGAGATAGAGTTGAAAGATGCACATCAACACTATAATCAGGTGCAAGTATCGATGTACATATTAGGCATGAGAAAGTGTCACTTTTTTGTATACTCGACCAAAGACAATGTTCATTTAGAAATTAAAAGAGATAAAATAGTTATAAATGAATATATTCCAAAGATGGAATTGTTTTATTAATGTTACATGCTGCCAATTATATTTTAAGAAGTTAATTAAATCAGGTTGTCGCTAAAAATGATACAAAAATGTCTAAACGTTTTCAATAACAAATTTAAATACTTAAAATTCAGCAGTTGTTCATTTTAAATAAACAGTAAAATATATCTCAATTTTAAAAGTTTTTATTTTGAAATTGTTAAATTTAAAAAGTTTTCACATATCATTGCCGTCTAATTATGATTCTACGAATTAAAAACTATGAAAATTTAAATATTTTATAAACTTTCAATCGAAAATTTATAATTCTTAAATAGTAAGACTTCCGATGTTAAATAGTAAAATATTTGAAGCTTGAACAATTAAAATTTTGAAAGTTCCATTTTGAAATACTTTTAATTGTAATCAAATTAAAAATGTTTCGGTCTTAAAATTTTCCAGTAAATTATTATTTAATTAAAAAATTATCTGTAGGTGGTTTTTTTTCTAAATGTGGAATGAATTTATTGATACAATTAATTGATTTGAAACGTTTTACTATAAAATATGTTGAAATTCAAACACTTTTAATTATTGATTGTTTGACCTTTCAAAATTGTATCATTAATTAAAGGAGATTGGCTATCAGTTCCAATTGAGTATATGTGAATAATTGCATCTATATGAGGAGATAAATGCACCGGAATATAGCTTAATATTCGTGATAGCTTAATTTGCTGGATTGCTATTACCACATGAATTTGGACACTAGTAATGTTGTATGAATCATCGACCTCTTCGCTTGTAAATTGTGGACTAGATGTAACAGGAGGAATTACATTTGTAGTTTTCCGTTTATGCAACTCTGATTTAATTTTCGGAAAATCTTTATCGGCTAAAACTTGTTCGCCTGGCTCTATTAATTTCAAAAAACAATGCCATTTGTAATGAAGCTATCGGTAGTTCTACGTCCATAACCTTTTGAAATTTTACAAATATACCCATATAGTGTAATATCTATCAGGTATTTAATGGTATATGATCCTTTATAGCTTGAATACATAAGTACTCTTTGATTTAATGTTGGTGGTGTTTCAGTTCTCAACTCAGTACAATCAATTATGCATCTGCAATTGGGATACATATGAAATGTCAATGGGAGATTTCTTTTAACACATTCTTGCGAGGGCCAGAATATCCAAGTCTTTTTCTTAAGTGAATCGTTTCCAACATTTCGTAAAAGATATCAGTTGCTGTACTGGTATGTATTTAAAAAGATATGCCAGGGCACAAAAAGAAATTCCCAATTTTAACTTCATCAAGAAAAATAGAAGTCTGTTTTCTTTTCCAAGTTTTCTATAATAAAGAGGTTGTCCATTCTTGCCTAATTCGATTAGGCTAAAGAGAGTAGCAAAAAAGGGAAATGGTAGTGCAGCTAGTTGCTTCAAAGTTGTGTCTGACTTCATATCAAGGAAGCCCATAAATCCGCGAGCTGTTTCAAAATCTGGACCACATTTAGTGTCTTTCGTATTTACTACTGTTGGAACTTCTTTCTCAATAATAATCTTCGCTTGTTTGGTTGCCGAACGTTTATTTCTGTTTGAGTGGAACCACTGGTATCTCCATTCCAACAGAACAAAACATTACAACTAATATCATCGTTTGCTGTTTTCTTCTTCCACATAGGGATCTGTTTAGCACTCGATACTTCGATGAGTTTCCAAGACTGGTTTTGCACGCTTAAAATTCCTGAAATAAGTTAAATTCAAATGTTAATTTCATTTGGTAAAAATTTACTAGAGAAGCATTTCTTATTTAGTTTACAAATAAATAAAAGGACATTTTGTCGTTAAGCAAAAGCCTAATAAATTATATTAAAACAGGTTAGTCGACTGAATTTAGTTGCAAACGTGTTGCCAAGTTATTTATAAAATCTGATTTTTAAATCTAGTGAATACTAGTTCATTTAAAGTTGATTTAGCACTTTAAAATGTATAAATCGTTATTTGATACTTTAAAATAATATTCAAAGGTGCACGGATGCAAACAATGGCGTTTCTCACATACATTTATACATGGCTTTAAACAGACAAAGATGCAAAGAATATGTTTAGTTTGAACCTGGGGACGTGGCAATTATCATGGAAACTTCAAATATTTAATTTTACCAATCTATAATGCAATTCAAAAGGAAATAATGGACTGGTGATTTTCTACAATTTTTACTTTTTTTCTCATTAAGCTACTATACGTAAAATGTCAAAGACTTAGTACCAGTAATTTTTATACAATTGTGCATCAAAATCGACCATTTTATCGATACATTATTTTATTCTTAATACAATTATCCTTGTTATAAAATTGGTGAAAAAATGAACTCTTTAGAAGCCTGTAACTTCTCACTGTGGCTTTCGAAAAATCAGAAACTTGACATATAATTAAATTCCACTATTACCACTTTTACCTAGTTTGAAAATTTGGCAAATGTGATATAAAAATAAATAAGTTTAATAGTCCATGGTATGAAGTTTACAAAAAATGTAATGATATAAACTGAAGTTGTCAAACCCATTATTATTTTGAAGAATTGTACACATTTTTCAATTTTTTTACTAGCAAATAATTGTTTTGCTAACTTCAGTTAACATCGAAACCTATTAAAGAATAACCTTCACATCATGAAATTTTTAACCTCAATTTTTTTAAATGAAGCGAAACACCTTTGGTATGAATGCTGAGTAGATAATAATGGAATTTAATTATGTGCCAAGCCACTGATTTGTCGAAGGTCCCACTATTTCCCTTTAAATTTGTTTATAGAGTAATAAAATTTAATGTTTAAAGTTCACATAATCATGACGTCCCCAGCTTCAAATTAAATGTATGCTTTTTCAGTTTTTAGTGTGAGAAACGCCATTTTTGCACTGGTGCACGTTTGAATTCTATTTAAAATCAAACAAACAATAATTTATCCCCTATAAAGTGCTAAATCAAATCTAAATGACATATTATTTTCTATATTTAAAAATAATTTTTTTTTAGAAATACGTCCATAACACGTTTTGGATGCAAGTCGGTGAACTTTCCCTATGCTCATCTTCGTGAATTGCATTGGAATTAGGAGTTATGGCTAAGGCAGGAACAGAGAGTGTAACTTCTTTTCTCTCACTGAGTTTTGCACGTCGTTTACCTCGCTCTAAAGATGCCAAAGTTACTGTTTTTCTTTTATAGACATTTGGAAAGATCGTTGGTAAGTATTAGCAGCTTTCTGGATGCTCACTTTTCTTTTTATCTACCAAATGAGCACTGCAAATTCGTGATCCTTCTGTAGGCTGCCAAGGTTTCTTCTGGTCATTTCTGCATGAAAAACATTTTTTTAAGTGATATAATAAGTACTTTTCTTTATCTGCAGGATGTCTGCTTTAATCCTGGAAAAAAATTCTTGACAATTCCAGATTTTTTCCAGGTATAATTTTTCATAGTATGAAGTCATTAAAAAACTTCGCATTTTTTAAAACAAGCGATTCGCAATATGTAGACAATTTCGCGAGTTTATTATAAATAATATTTTTTCAGTTTCTAGGGCTTCTTTTAATATTTTAATTTAAAAAGTTTTGATAAATTCCAATGCAAGATATTGTCAAACATATTAACGTCATCGATTGATTAAATAATTCAATTCTACTAAAAACATGATTAATCATTTCTCGAATTTTTCTATGAAGTCCATTAATAAAAATAATGGTTAAAAATTCTTTTTATTTTATCTTATACTTAACTATGCGTAATTAATTTAAATATATAATATTCAATTCAATTTATTTTCTACCAAAACAGAAGATTTTTAAACACAATACATGAATTCTCAAATAAATAGTTCAATGTTCAGTTTAAGAATTAATTTTCAATCAAAAAAGGTAATTTATCGACCAAAAATTGAATAGTTAGATTTTCATTAAAAAAAGTGAATGTTCAATCAAAAATATGAATTTTCAACTAAAATGATAAAATTTTAACAATAATAATTGAATTTTCAATTAAAAATATTAATTTTCAACCCAGGAAATTATTTTTTTCTATAAAAGACAAACTTTGAAGTAAAAAAGATAATTTTTCAAACAAAAATTGAATAGTTAAATTTGTAGTTTAAAAAATTAATGATCAACCATAGATGGGTTTCTAACTAATGTAAGTGAATATCCAGCTGAATTAGTTGTATTTTCAGTTAAAAAAAATTAAATTTCAACAATCGTCGACGATTTAACTGGAATAGTTAAGTTTTCAGTAAACAAAAATTAATTTTTTACAAGAGTCACCTTCAAATATAATTTTTCATTTTAATTAAGATGAATTTCAAACAAAAAATGTTGTACTTAATATATATTCAGAAAAGATGTTTATTTTTTATCAAAAACAGTAGAATTCAACTAAAAAAGACGAATTTGCAACATAAATTATATTTTTCAGCTAAGAAAGACATAACAACGTTAAACCGCACAGTTAAACCTATCGAACATTCATTCCAAGTTTTTAGGTTATCTCATCCAAAGCACTTAATTTTACTCACAATCTTTTAACGGTTTGAATACATCTTTTCCGTTTTGTTCTTTGCCAAGGTCTGCTTGGAAACCGAGAAAATGGCAACTGCGGATTTTTACTTTTTGTGTTAGGACATTCCACCACACAACAATATCTTCGACCCATACTTTAAATGAAACTAATTTTTTAAAAATGGCTGAAATTACTGCCGACACGTACTTGTCAGTACATATATATA
>NC_046666.1:101308085-101310771 GCF_010883055.1 Belonocnema kinseyi | reverse complement strand
TCGCGGTAAAATTTCAGCCACAACCACGTCTCACGGCCGTGAGATAGGTGGTTACAGTCTGTAAAGGAATCAATACGACGATCCAGCAAAAGCCTCGTGCACTCTAAGAAAACGGAGCGACCAAAGGACAACCGCCTTCTGCATTTTTCCCGCTAGTGTTTTAGCATATTGTTGACACGCAGGGATGCTTTTTAGGCCATTAGCAAGTGAAAGCTTGTCACCTCCAAGAGCGCCGATGATAAGGACGATTAGTTTAGAAGAACCATGTCAAGAAGAACCATGTCAGGCCTCGAGTGAGCAACAGAAACAATTGTCGAGAATATATGGTTCCAGTATATGCGGCACTTCCGATTCTCGACAATTGACTCAATTTCCCTAGGAGCATTAAGAGGCGCGATATTAAGGTTAATACCGTAAGAGTAACAGAGACGGTAATAAAGCACTCTTAGTGCCGCATTGTGCCTTTGAATGTAGGTCGTTCCCGCGTGAGTTGGACAACTAGATAGTATGTGAGCTAAATGCTCGTGGTGTGCATGGCACGCCCTGCAGCTATCATCGGGAATGTCTTGGCTCAAAATGTGGCGACGGTATGTTAAGGTGGAAATGATACCGTCTTGGCATGAAAAGATAAAACCCTCCGTACCAGACTTTAATCCGGGCGATTTAAGGAAAGCAAACGTTAGCTCACAAGACATTGACTGATCCTTCACATTTCTGTGGAAGATACCGTGCATCCTCTTATCGAGGAGCTGTTCACGAAAGTTTTTCTCTTGTGCTTTCTTCATCCGGGCTTTCAGGAGTGAGTACTCGAGATAGATAAGATTTGATGCATTTTGCTCATCCCTAATACTGAAGTCAAGTCCGAGTGTTTCAGCAGCCTTCTCCGCTGCTTTGTACAGAAACGCTCCTTTGCCCACTTCTTCGTGATTCCTGACCATTTTAAGAAGAGGGTTCTTCCATTTGCAACTCTATGTGCTGTACCCAGCATAATCCTGTTGTGAAGACATTCAAGACTCAATATTCCGCAACCCCGTTGACGGAGTGAGATGTACAGTCGCGGAACGGAAGACTTAAGATGCATGCTTTTGTTCATGTGCATAACCTTTCTTGTCCCGATATCAAAGGATCTGAGCTCGTTTTTCGTCCATGGAACCACTACAAATGAATAGAGTACTACCGGGACGGCAAGCATGTTCGTTGCAGATACTTTGTTCCTCGTCGACAGTTCGGAAGACCAAATCTGTCGGATGAGACGTTTGTGTCTGCTTCGAAGAGTATCCTTTATAGATGTCACATCCTGAATGCGGCTTTGTGGCACGCCCAGGTATGTATAAGTCTCTCCAGCGCAAAGGTGTCGTATAGCGCTTCTATCAACGAGCTCAGGATCTTCAGGAATGCCATTAAGTTTTCCTCGCTTCAAATAAACCTTGGCGCATTTGTCTAACCCAAATTCCATTCCAATTTCCTTAGTATATCGTTCGATAATCCCCAGAGCTAGATGCAGTTGCTCTCTGTTTTTAGCATAGATCATAAGATCGTCAAATGTAAAATACATGAGTGACGCTATTTGCGGATGAACCTTTAAGATTTCCAAAAGACAGATGATAAGTCTATGGGAGGTCGAATCGAAAGCTTTCCGATAATCAATCCAGGCCATCGATAGGTCACGCTGGTAGAATGCTGCATCTTTGCGGACACATCTATCGAAGAATCAATCACGAAGAAGTGGGCAAAGGAGCGTTTCTGTGCAAAGCTGCAGTATATATACTTAGCACCATTCGGTTCGGTTTTGATTCCTCTAGAATCAAACCGAAGGGCCTACGACAAAGCCACCGTACGCGTCCTCGGGTTGCGGATAGAGGGTCCCTGTACCAAGGGTTTCTGCTGAATATGGTTACAAAAATAAATAGACAGTCGCGGACAATTGTCCAGGGGTGGTCCCGAAGGAATTAACTCCCAAGCGGAGGTGTGAAAACCGAGCCGAAAGCTGAATAGCACCTGGGTGAGGTGTCTAGAATGGTGACTCTGGGATACCGGGCGACCTCTCAGAATACGCAGCCTTATCCTTGCATGCGGGGCTCTACAAGGATGAACGAACCGCTTTCCCTATCTTCTCGTGGGAACAATAATGACAACATCAGACATAGTTGTAGTAAGTGCGGTTCAAAACAACAGAACGCGCAGGGCTCCCGACAATGGGTCGGCCAACAATGCCGACCAATCTAGAGCTGGGGGAGCCACTGAAAATGGATTCAATGCGATGGATCGGCGGGATCTCGCGACTTTTGGGTGGACGGAGCAACTGAATCACAACTTGCTAGAGTGCTAAGATGCGAATGTGGCCCGTGAACGGGGTTACATAACACGGCTGCATGCTCTGTGGTGCGAGAAACACCCGGAGCTATCGCACTTTTCGCAGCAACGTCTGCGAAACCATGCTGAACTACACCGTAAAAGGGGCGATGTAAGCGGAACACCTACTCTACCGCAGCTAGAACAAGCCGGCAACAAAGAAAGAGAGGCGACACTATGATTAACCGCGGACAGGCATCCAATGGATGAAGAGCGATGCTTTATGACCCGAAGAAACATCAACACCAAGGTTTCTCTCAAGTCTAAAGATCTGGCTGAAATGGATGACGAGCTTCGTGGACATTTTTCCGGTGAATCCGACCTCTGGGCTATC
>NC_046666.1:101302935-101307985 GCF_010883055.1 Belonocnema kinseyi | reverse complement strand
TGATATATTTAAATTAGAGTTTGCCGGATTCATGCAAAGTCAATGAAAATTTAGCATCCGCAGCCACTATCGATTTATTAACAAAAATTTGAGTCCGACAGACTAAGACCTCCTTAATCATACTGTCTCTTCTTAATTTCGAAATTTCTTGAACCACAAGTTGTGAAGCTTTTCGTAAAAATACTGGCCGCCTCAAGTTTAATAACAGCTCGACAAACATTAAAGTTTAATTTTTATCTAATAGAAAAATAAATGCCGCCCGCCGTGTAAGCTAGTGTAATGAGTACTAAAATAATTTTTTATAGGTCTTAGCCGACCGCCATGATCCATTAGTACATTAGTGGTGCGAATAAATTAACAAAGAGAAGAATTGCTTATTTTACACGATTTCCTTAAATATATCTTAACATTAAACTTTATATCTCGCTTTCCTCTTTTGATTTTACAGGTAGGAGGAAGATTTGAGTAATCAGTCGATCATATTCAGAACTCGCAGTTTTATTCGAACTGATCGTACTAAATCGTCCTTTCCCTTGTAACATTTATTAATTCTACCCAATAACCATCGACATGGCGGTAGCGAATCATGTTTGATAAGAACAATATCACCGATCATAAGATTTAGAGTTTTATTGAACCACTTTTATCGTTTCTGCAAGGATTGTATGCATTGTAAGGATTCCTCCTAATCGCAAGAGGCCAATAGAATTCAGAAATGCATTCAAGCTTTTCAGATGCGAATTTTATGCAATTCCCTCGTTTTGGCTCAAAGCCTTAAGTTCAAGCGAGAAGTAACTAACTTGAACATATTTAATCCAAAATATTCCGGCTTTTTGAATTTCAAGCGTACTGAGGGAAGGAGTCAACCATGGAGGTTCAGACTTTCGGCATTTAGAGTGTTTGAAAACGAAGGAATGGGCTTTTGATTTCACTCAATACGTGATGACATTCTTGAACTCGTGATTATAAGTCAGTTGGTTTCGGAGAATTGAAACGATGTCTGGCCATTTTTTTGAGTGCAATTTTTAACCACGGTGGGCCCTGCCACCATAAAGGATGACTCAGAATCTTTTCCGGCGAGAGTCCTCTCGTAGCACAGTCCGCTGGATTATCCTTGGTAAAGATATATCACCATATGGCACGAGGGACTATCTCGTGAATTAGCGAAACTCTATTAGCTACAATAACTGGTCAATTTGAAGGATGCTCACCGAGCCAAGCCAAAACGGTCACTGAATCAGTGTGACTAAAAGTGGGAATTTGAGTATCTTAGCAATCAAGACTGTTCCACATAATTCTAAACGTGGAATTGACAACGATTTAAGAGGGGCCACTTTGGATTTAGCCATTAATACGCTAATGTGAGCATTATTTAAATCTTCACTGAGAATTCTAAGATAAACAGAAGCGGAGTAAGCTTTAGAAGAAGCATCTGCAAATCCGTGAAGTTCATAATTTAAATTTTCTTGCAGTTGACCAGTCCATCTAGGAACTTTCAGAGATTCTAGTTTCTCCAAAGTATTGCGATATTCAGACCAATGAATCTGATGAAGGTCGTTAGGCAACATCTCATCTCAATCAAGCTTCCGTAGCCAAAGCTCCTGCTTCAATAACTTGGCTACTAGTATTACTGGAGTTAACCAACCCATCAGATCATATAATTGAGCTATTAAAGAAAGAACGATCGCCTTAGTTGGAGTCTCCACTGAAGGGGAAGTTACCTTAAAATGAAACGAGTCAGATTCAGGATCCCAAAATAAGCCCAAAACTTTGAGCTGAGCATCTTCAGCTAACGGAAACTCTATAGCCCTTTCATGCTGTCCAGAAGGACAATCTTCTAATAATTCTCAATCATTAGACACCCATTTTCGCAAGTGGAAACCACCAGCTTCCAACAATTGAGATACTTGCCATCGCTTCTCCTTGGCTTGTACTCTAGTATCCGCACCAAACAAAATATCATCGACGTAGATATTCTTTTCCAGGATACTTTTAGCCAAAGGAAACTTACTGCCTTCATCGTGAGCTAATTACTTTATTAGCCAAATAAGGAGCACAGGCAGTGCCATAAGTGCGAGTTAAAACTCGATAGCCCACCACATTGTTATCAGGTGAGCACTATAAAATTCTTTGATAATTGCAGTCACGATCATCTGCCAAAATTTGTCTAAACCTTTTTTCTATGTCAGCCATGTAAACAAAACGAGGCAATCTCCAGATCAATATAATAGAGACTAAATCATTTAGAATCTTTGGACCAATATGCAAGTGTGAATTTGAGGAAGTATTGTTCGAAGTCAAACTTGATGAATTAAATACAGCTCTATGCTTAGTAGTAGAACTACTTTCTCTCAAAAACGGGTGGTGTGGTAAATACACAATTTGAATAGAATTATCTACCTCTTCTTCTCTCACAAGTTCTATATATGCGAGTTTCTCATATTCAGACAAAAAAGCCGAATATTCTTGGAATAATTTTGAATTTTTAGTCAATCGTCGTAGAACCCTATCCAATACGATTTTGGCTCTAGAGGAGACACAGATTTGTATTGGGGGCTCATTCTTAAATGGTAATCGTATTAAGTATCGTTTATCGCTTGTGCATTGGTGCGTCATGAAGAAATGTTCATCGCAAAACTTTTCTTCGTCAGTCAGGGGGTCTCTATTAGGGAGTTCTTCTAATTTCCAGAACTTAGTCAAGTCTTCATGCAAGACTCCAGAAGTTATACTCTGATGTTTTGTAAATAGAATGCCTGTCTTTCTTTTATTTCCATAACTGGACCTGACAAGATTCAACCAAAAATGGTAGATTGCGCTGTAAGAGTGCCCAACACACCCTGCTATAGACCAGGTAATACGCACGAGCCATATTGATCAGCACCTAAAATTAAATCTATTTGTTGGGAACTAAAGGGATTAGGATCGGCTATATTCAATTCAGGCAAATCAGTTAAATTTTCCGGATCAGGTCTTTCAGGAGACGTATAAGAGGTGAGATGCAGCAATACTAAGGATTGAATTAGGACTTTAGAAAAGTATTTCTCGGTAGGAAGAAAATTTAACCAAGCTAATTTTTTTGAAGAGGCAACATTAACTCCACCAACCCCATAAAATATTGCTTTAACCTTCTGAAAACTAAATTTATGAGCTTTTCCGTTATCAGCTTTGATGGTAATGACTGCAGCTGCTAGTAATATTAAACGCGATAGATTTGGGTGATTATTTAAGAAATGGAATGAAAGATTATTTTCTGATCAGTTATTAAGTGAGGCATGATTTGCTCTAGCCACCTGAGCTACATTACCAGTATCGTTATCTGATGAAGTAGAAGAACTCCGAACTGGCAATTGAGAATGTAGAGACGTAGTGTCAGCTGATGGCGATGTAATAAATTCGAAATTATTGACATGCAACAAGGTGTTATGTTTTCTACCGCATTTACTACATTTCAGTTTGCTTGTACAGTTAAAAGGCCTATGACCAGGCGTAAAACAATTATAACAACCGTGACGGCGAGTGACAACTTCCTTACGTCTATCAACTGACAATGTTTTAAATTAAGAACATTTAAACAATGGATGCTTTCCTTACATAAGAGGCATTTGAAGGTGAAAGATGTATTATGACTCCGAAACCCTGATTGTTTAGCATTTTTATTCTTGTCTTGTGAGCTTATTTTAGTATTAATCTTTGAAGCTTGTATCGCTTCTACAACGCGAATCCGATTCGGAACCAATTAACATCTCCCACTCCTTTAACGATTGAGTATCCAGTTTAATAAATCACTCCCATTACACAGGCCTGCAAATAATGGGGTCATGTCAGTTGGAAAGGGGAGGGTCATTTCCGAAGTAATTTCTTAGATAGAATCAGAATCTGGGGTCAGAATTGGCCTATCGCGTCAGGATTTAAAGATATTTGTGGTTATGTACCCCAAAAATGGCGTTCTTGGCTACTTTAGAGACTGTGTGCAGAAGTCACAACATTTTTTGGGATTTTTTCTTTAGTTGTATCATACAGTACTGCTCTTTCTCTTTAATTTGAGAGTAGCAGAGTTCAATTGGCATTTTTATTTACCAAGTTACGCCAGTTTGAAATTACGAGATATGTCCCATTATGTCTTGAAGATTTGCTTTAAATACTTTGAGGGAGACATTTTCTCCTGGGTGTTTTCTCTTGAAAATTTGTCGTAAATAATATATATATGTATCCCGTGTCACGTTGTTTGTCACCACTAAACTCCGAAACTGCTTAACCTAACTTTTGAAATCTTGAACACTGTGCTAATTTGGTCCAACATAAAGGATAGGATAATTTTTATCTCATTTAATTACCTCAATATTTTTGTATTGCAAATTAAATGTTTATTTTTGTGTACTCCATAATTTTCTATCAGATGTCGGTGTAGTATAACTGAGCCACAGCAACACGTGGTTGAGTCTATCACACATACTATCTAGTTGTCCTATTCATGCGAGAACGACCTACATCTAAAGGCACAATGTGGCACTAAGAGTGCTTTATTACCATCTTTGTCACTATTACGACATTAACCTTAATATCGCTCCTCTAAATGCTCCTAGGGAAATAGAGTCAATTTTCGAGAATGAGAAGTGCCGCATATACTGAAACTTTATATTCTCGACAATTGTTTCTGTTGCACACTTGATTTAACTATTTGCAGAGAAACTCATTTGCGAAAATGGGTACTTACTTCATTTTACGATGAGTACCATAAATTACCTGCCGTTTATGTTCTTCTATAATCTGCGAGAAACTTCGGTTTTAGGGTTGAGGAAAATAGATACAAAATGCTAGGTTTTATTGTGGTTTCGTTATATGAAGATTTCCTATATAAATATTTTCAGGCTCAAAGTTTACATTATTATGGTTCACATTTTTTTGTTTCAGAAATGAATGGTTTTATTAGGGTTCTGGAAAATTACTATGAGGGAGACACTTTATTACTTGTGAGAGTGTGCGGGGAAGTAGTTTAGGAAGGTATATCGGATAAACGGAGGACTGAGATGGTATACAAAAAGGAAGTAGA
>NC_046666.1:101296588-101302835 GCF_010883055.1 Belonocnema kinseyi | reverse complement strand
GACGGTCGTGACGCCGCCGCCACTGCCGACCATGTTGCTTCAAAACCACGCCGCCGCTGATTTGATTTCAGAGCCGTCGGTGCGGCGGCGTATCGGTGTGCCGACGTAATCTTAGGTATATTTATGTCCAAGAAGTTGGCACCGCCATTTTTTATTTTCAAACAAATAAAAATTGTGTCATTCCTGAAGTAAATTTCAGCGAGGAATTTAATGGCGACCGTCATTTTGACCTTGTAGTTGACCTTCATGGCTTTTTGAAGGTCAACTTTGTTTTTTAAAATAAAAACCCCCTTTTTTACATTTGCAATCGATAGTGCGGAAAATTCTACGTTGAGGTACGTACCCAAGTCATAGCTCAATTGTAAATGTCAAGGTCAGTTAGAGGTTATTTGAAATTAACAAAGTTTTTTAAGAGGTCAGTGTAATGCTGAAGTAAATTTCAACGAGAAATTCATTGGTGAGCTCTGTATTGATCTTGGTGATGATCTTCAAGGTTTTTTCCGAGCAGTTTACGTTTACTTTTAGCATTACCCAGGAACAACAGCGAGGACGTAGTAAATTCTGTTCCCTTTGGGGTGCTTGATTGCGTTGAGAATACTTTGCTCTTTAAATAACCCTAAAGAAAATATTCGAGAGGCGTCAGATCAGGAGGACTAGCAAGCCATTCGATTTCACCCCTTCTTCCAATCCACCTTTGAGGGAACTGAGTATCCAAATATCCTCGAACCTCCCTATCATAATGTGCCGCTGCTTGGTCCTGCTGGAACCAAATATTTTGAAAATTATCGCCTCTAATCTCCCTTATTCTTGGTGCAATTTGGTTTCTGAGAAGCTCTTCATATGCACAGGCATTGAGATTACCATCGATAAAGAAAGGGCCTATCAATGTATCATTCAAGATACCGGCCTAAACATTCATCTTTTGTGGATATTGTGTGTGACCCTCCAACATCCAATCAGGATTTTTGTCGGACCAATATTTACAATTTTGCCTGTTAACTTCACCTTTCAAAGTGAAAGTAGATTCATCTGAAAATACTGTATTGTACAAGAAAAGAGGATCTCTATCAATTCTGTCCATCATAATTTCACAAAATTCAACCCGATGATCAGGATCGTCTTTATTGAGTTCTTGTACCAGATGAACGTTGTAAGGATGGAAATTAATGCTTTTTAAAGTATTTCGTGCTGTCTCAGGAGCAACGTCACGCTCATCACTTGCTCGACGTAAAGTAAGGTGTGGGTTTTCAACAAATGCTAGGGGCCATGTCCATCTGCATCTCCTCAGATCCTGCTGATTTTGGCCGACCAGTTCTCTGTAGGTGCTTGATAGATCCATGTTTCATAAAAGCGCCTTACAGTTCTTTCAATTGTTCATTTTGAGACAGGATTTAATCCTTCTCCGTTACGAAAAGTGTGATTAAAAAGCAAACGAACTTGATCATAAGATCGAACTCGATCTCCCCAACCACGCATCATTAATACAGATACCCTCTCTCGTTCCGAATGTTTAGCTTGCGCCATAATAATCTTTTAGCGAAAGATAGTAAGTATGTACTCGTAATACGTAAATTTATTTTCGATTCGTAATATTCGTATGGAAAAACGGTACAGGGCTTATGGTATCTCCTTATGTATTGACTTAGGTATCGAAAAACGGTACAGGACTTTATAACTTTTCGGGGAGCAACAGAACTCTCACCAGGAAACCTGGAACTTTTATTGAAAAATTTTCTTATGATTTTACAATATTCAAAACGCTGTAACCAAGATCAATACAGAGCTCACCAATGAATTTCTCGTTGAAATTTACTTCAGGAATTACACCGACCTCTGGAAAACTTTGGTACTTTCAAATAACCTCTAACTGACCTTGACATTTACAATTGACCTATGATTTGGGTACGTACCTCAACATAGATTTTTCCGCTTTATCGATTGCAAATGTAAAAAGGGGGTTTATTTAAAAAAACAAAGTTGACCTTTATAAAGCCATGAAGGTCAACTGCAAGGTCAAAACGAAGGTCACCATTGAATTCCTCGTTGAAATTTACTGAAGGAATTACACTGACCTCTTGGAAAACTTTGTTAATTTCAAATAACCTCTAACTGACCTTGAACGTTACAATTGAACTATGAGTTGGGTACGTACCTGAACGCAGAGTTTTCCGCTCTATCGATTGCAGATGTAAAAAGGGGCTTTCCACTTAAAAAAACAAAGATGACCTTCAAAAAGCCATGGAGGTCAACTTCAAGGTCAAAATTAAGGTCCCCATTGAATTCCTCGTTAAAATTTACTTCAGGAATGACGTTCACTCAAACGGCAGGATTTCGTTGGGAGCGGGTGCTAATTTGGAAAGTTGCACCGGCTCCCAGAGAAATCGCCGTCAAATTTCAGCCACAGCCATGTCTGACGTCCGTGAAATAGGTGGTTACAGTCTGTAACGGAATCAATACGATGATCCGGCAAAAGTTTCGTGTACTCTGAGAACACGGAGTGATCCAAGGACTAAGCAGTGATGCTTTTCAGGTTATTAACGAGTGAAAGCTTCGCACCTCCAAGAGTGCTGATGATAAGGACGATTATTTTAACAGAATATTCCGGGTACATTCGTTGCAACTCCCTTATAAGGTCTCTATACCTCTCTTTCTTTTCATTCTCCTTGGCTATGATGTTTTTGTCAGCTGGTGCCGAAAGTTCAAAAACGAACATGGTTCGCTTCTCGAAGTCAAGAAGAATCATGTCTGGCCCTGAGTGTGCAACAGAAACAATTGTCGAGAATATAAAGTTCCAGTATACGCGGCACTTCCCATTCTCGACAATTGACTCGATTTCCCTAGGAGCATTTATAGGAGCGATATTAAGGTTTAATGTCGTAACAGTGACAGAGATGGTAATAAAGCACTCTTAGTGTCGCATTGTGCCTTTGGATGTAGGACCTTCTCCCATGAGTTGGACAACTAGATAGTATGTGAGCTAAATACTCGGGGTGTGCTTGGCACGCCCTGCAGCTATCATCGAGAATGTCTTGGCTCAAAATGTCGCGACGGTATGTTAAGGTGGAAATGACACCGTCTTGGCATGACACCTAATGATTTGCGGATGAACCTTTACGCTTTCCAAAAGACAAATGGTAAGTCTATGGGAGGTCAAATCGAAAGCTTTCCGATAATCCATCCAGGCCATCGATAGGTCACGCTGGTAGAATGCTGCATCTTTGCAGACGCATGTATCGATGAGCAGGTTCTCCCGACATCCCGCTACGTCTTTCTTTGAGCCTCGTAGTTCATACATTTCTTGCCACACAGGTTCAATTGTACGAACAATCCTATCATTTAGGATAGCTGTGAATACCTTATACAGTGTGTTCAGGCAAGTGATTGGCCTGTAATTCTTCGGGTCAGCTAAGTTGCCTATTTTCGGCAGGAGTATTGTGCACCCTTCCACCAACCACTCCGGAATCAGCTCTTTCGACTTTAAATATAAGGTGAAAATACGGGCCAAATGCTGATGGATCGAAAGAAACTTCTTCCACCGGAAGGTTGTGATACAGTCTTGTCCCGGTGCGGAATAGTTCTTCATCCCTCTTAATACTTTTGTCACCTCCTCGGTAGTGATGGGTGGGAATTCTTCATCAGGTGTTATGAGGACATCACACAGCTCCTTGAAGCTATTTATATTTTCTGAGTCTTCGTCCAGTCTATGCTGCACTTCGTAGACTTCCCTCAAAAATACTTCGACCTCCTCTGGTTTGGGCGGGTGGTCGAAAGTAACTGGAGGGTCTTGGAATAGTCGAGATGGCTCAGAGAGAAACTGTTGATTTTCTCTGACCCAACTGTCCCTACGCTATAGACTTGTTTTAGCGTCAGATAGTATCTGTATTCTCTTAACAATATGCTGCCTGATGATCAGGTTCGCATCGACCAAAGCTCTCGCTGCATTATACATTCAATAAGTAATAGCCCAGAGGTCGGATTCTTCGAAAAAATATCCACGAAGCTCGTCATCTATTTCAGCCAGATCTTTAGGCTTGAGAGAAACCTTGGCGTTGATGTTTCTCCGGGTCATAAAGCATCGCTCTTCCTCTATTGGATGCCTGTCTGCGGTTGGTCTTAGTATCGCCTCTCTTTCTCTGTTGGCGGCTTGTTCTAGATGTGATAGATTGGGCGTTTCGCTTACATAGTGCCTTATTTGGAGTAGTTCGGCATGGTTTCGCAGACGTTGATGCGAAAAGTGCGACAGCTCCGGGTGTTTCTCGCACCACAGAGCATGCAGCCGTGCCATGTAATCCAGTTCAGGGGTCACACCCGCATCGTAGTACTCTAGCAAGTCGTGATTCAGTCGCTCCGTCCACCTAAATGTCCCGAAATTCCACCGATACATCGCATTGAATCCATCTTTATTGGCTCCTCCAGCTCTAGAGTGGTCGGTATTGTTGCCCACCCATTGTCGAGAGTCCCGCGCGTTCTGTTGTTTTGGACCGCACTTACTACAACTATTTTTGGTGTTGCCATTGTTGTTCGAACGAAAATCTAGGGAAAGTGGTTCGTCCATCCTTGTAGAGCCCCGCATGCAAGGATAAGGCTGCGTACTCTGAGAGGTCGCCCGATATCCTAGAGTCACCGTTCTAGATACCTCACCCAGGTGACATTCAGCTTTCGGCACGGTTTTCACACCTCCGCTTGGGGGTTAATTCCTGCGTGACCATTCCTGGACAATTGTCCGCGACTGCTTATTTATTTTTGTAACCATATTCAGCAGTAACCCTTGGCACAGAGCCCCTCCATTCGCAACCCGAGAATGCGTTCGGTGGCTTTTTCATAGGCCCTTTGGTTTGATTCTAGAGGAATCCTCTTGTGAAGACATTTAAGACTAAATATTCCGTGACCACTATGAAATTCTTTATTTTCGGTGCTGCCTCTAAACCCATTTTTCTGCAAGTGACTATAAATACTGGATAAATTGAGAATTTTGCACATGAAACAATTCAATATTTACTAATATTATTGTGAATGGCTAAACTGCGATACGCCACCTGGTGACAAAAATCCTAACTAGAAAGAATAGGTACGATTATAAAGATGCATTTGAATTTGTGCATAAAAGTTTTTTAGCGATTTTTTTTGTGTGGAATTTCAGTTATTTACTGGATACAAAAAATAAGTCTTTATCGGAACCCGATGGTTTTAGATTGAATTTACACATGAAATATTTAATACTTAAAAATATGATCTAAAAGTTAGGTTAGAATTCGTATTTTGAATCCAATCGTCTATTATTCGTATTTTTTGCATAACCTGGATAAAATATGTCGTTACATATATTAATTAAAGTTTATTTAAGCATACGATTCATTGAAACTTATATGAAATAGTAAAAGAATTGTTTCTTTTTTTTTTAAACCTTTTTGACAAAAATGTGTTTTCCACTGTATAAGAAGAAAATTCATGAAGATTTGTTTTTAGTATTCAATCATTGTTTTAAACTTCACGAAACAATCGTAAAACAGTATTATGAAAAAATTTAAATGTGTTTTTAAAATTGTTCCTAATCTTTTCAGTTCCAATTTTAGGCACCAGGTGGCGAAATTGTATACACCATTCTCACTTTTGGAAATATAATTTAGTGTGAGTTAAATTTCATATACATTATTATTAAAATGTGATATAGAATTATGTACTAGTAGAAAGGGGCTCACGTTATTACAGAAACTATTTATTATTCAACACAATGAAATTGGTCTATGTTATTCTGAACCTAGCGTGTTTTCACAAAACTTGACAACACAAACTATGTCAAAATGAAGTGAAGAAGAAATTTAATAAGAGTATTTATTACCGCGCAGTTATGTTACAATTTACTTTTAAGTAGTAAGTATATCCTATTCTCCAAAAAATATGACAAAATTTGACACGTATTGCCGAGGATATCGAGCCTAAACTTATCTGCTTAATCTTAAGGTGAGAAGTCGAGGCTTTTATGAAATCATTTAAAGGGATTTAAAAGGTACATATTGGGGATCAAAATCACCAACTTGTACCCCAATCTGTTCTTTGTTTAAAAGCTGGTGTTATTAACCGTCTTCCGATAAGAAAGGACTCTTATACAGTTGTGCATCCGATTTTATTAGTCCTTGGCCCTATAACTATTACAAAATTTTTTCTTTTTTTTACAGTAAGGGTTCGTTGAATTTATATCTGTAATTAGAAAAAAAAAAATTCGATATTTGTATGGAATAAACCAACA
>NC_046666.1:101281926-101296488 GCF_010883055.1 Belonocnema kinseyi | reverse complement strand
AACATTTTAAATTGCTTCTAGCCACAAACCAGAATCTACGGATACCTCCATAGCAGATTTTGATGGAGCTTTATTTCACATTTCGAATCTAAGTAAAGATAAAGCAAAACTTAGAGTAAGTAAAGTACAGTTCTTTAAAATACTTTATCCATTATTTTATTATAAGTTAGGGAATATAAAAAAGATCTTTATTCGTAATGCTAATAAGGATGAAAATACGTTTTGGCTATCAAAAAGAATCTCCTAAAGTTTCATTTAAAGTTCTTTATTTTGTTCAATGCAAAGGAAGTTAAAAGTCATTACTTTCGTTAACTCCAATGCAGTTCAGAGTGTTGAGTGTGACATTAGATCAGAGAAAAACTTAAAAGCAAGGATTCATTCAAGGAGGGATTCCAGGTCCCGTTTGAGATATAATCATGGATAACGATTTGAAGGTGATCATCGATAGGCTATCAACAAACATTGAACTAATCACGAAATCCGATAATGAACTTCGGAAGGAAGTACAAGATTCATGCGGGGAAAATCAATAGGGATTTATGTGCGACGCTGACGGAGATTTTCAAGAGTATAAACTTGCAAATACCTGATTTGGCTGTGACTGATGCTTACAGATTGGAAAAAAGTAGTCGGCAAGCGTCCCGTCATTGTAAAATTCATAGCATTAAGGTGAATAAAAGTAGTATTCTCAAAAATGTCAGAGTTTCAAAAACTAGATCTGACAGTAGCAATTGATTGATCAAAACAAGAAAGAGAACAGAGGAAAGAGTTTCTCAAGAATGTGGAGGCATTTAGAAAAATGGGCAGAATTGAGACAAGTAATATTTGATGTAAAATTTTCTGAAATTTTGCTTGGTGCTGTCAGAATTTCAAAAAAAAATTCATATTAACAAAGTTTTATTTGTTCATTTAACAAAAAACACGAAATTTCGAATGAGAAAAATTTTTCATTTCATATTTTTACACAGAAACCGTCTTTGGAATTTTATAATTTGTGAATTTCTTGCGTCCATGGAATTCAAGATGGCAGCATCCAATATGGCGGATTAAAGCCGAAATTTGTTGCTTATTTAGATATTTTTCTTATTTTTTATTTAAAAATTTTTTTGATGATGAATGTTTATCAAATTGCGTATAAAAGGGTTTTTTTGGGTCGCTGGTTACGAATCTGTTATCTGTTATCTGTTATAGCTATCTTCTTCTAGATTAATACTACATAGTTGCGGTTTTTTCTTGAAATTTTTTACTTTTTATCACTTTTCAATCAGAGTCAAGTGATAATTAATTCAAGTTAAAAAAATAATTGTTTAAACAATTTATTATTGTTGCTAATAATATTATCTTTGCTTAATGATAGAAAGTTGCGGTTTTTTTTTGAAATTTTAAACTTTTTGCTCACTTTTCACTTGAAGTAAGTTAATATTTAATTTAATTTAACCAAAATAGTTGTTTAAACCAATAATTATTGTTTATGGCTATCTTCTCTTAGATTAGTGCTAAAAAGTTGCGGTTTTTTCTAAACTCTTAAGCTTTTTGTCCACTTTTCACTTAGTGAGGAAATAATTAATGCGAGTCAACAAACATGCTTATTTAAACCATTTATTATTGTTTATAACCATTTTCTCTTAGATAAGTGCTAGAAAGTTGTGGTTTTTCTGAAATGTTTAACTTTGCTTTACCTTTTTAGCTGTGAACAAATAATAAGTAAACATTAGAGAGAATTATATTTTAAACAATGTCTTTCTTTTTTACTTTTAATTATTCCATTCTTTGTTTTTGTCTCTTTTGTATAATAGCTTTCTTGTTTTAATTAATTTTTTTTAGCATTGGAAAAAGAACAAAAATAATTGATTTAAAACAATACAATACTGTTTAAAATATGATTTTCTCTAATGTTTATTTATTGTTTGTTGACAACTAAAAAGGTAAAGCAAAGTTGTACATTTCAGAAACACCGCAACTTTTTAGCATTAATCTAATAGAAGATAACTATAAACAATAATAATTTGTCCAAACAATTATTTTTCTCAAATTAAATTAAATATTAACTCACTTGAAGTCAAAATTGGGCAAAAAGTTAAAAATTTCAGAAAAAAACGACAAGTTTCTATTATTAAGCAAAGAAAGTATTATTAGTAATGATAATAAATTGTTTAAACAATTATTTTGTTAACGCGATTTAATTATCACTTAACTCTAATTGAAAAGTGATCAAAAGTTTTAAATTTCAGGAAATGCCGTAACTATGTAGTATTAATCTAGAAGAAGATATCTATAAACATGAAAAATTTGTTTAAACAATTATTTTTGCTAAACTAAATTAAATAATTACTTATTTTAAGTGAAAAGTGGACAAAAAGTTGAAAATTTCAGAAAAAACCGCAACTTTGTACCATTATTCTAAGAGATTATTGTTATAATTAATAACAAATTGTTTAAACAATGAATTTTGTTAACTTTAATTGATAATTACCTTGCTTTAACTGAAACGTTGAAAATAAGTTAAAAATTCAGAAAAAAACCTTGACTTTCAAACCCTTTTCTAAGAGAAAGTTGGTAAAAACAATAATAAATTGTTTAAACAATTTAAATAAACATCTAATTATCAGCATAAAGTAGAATATCATATATTTGAAACAATCGAAAAAACCACAAAAAAATCATAATTAGCGCCAAAAACTCGAAAAACCCATTTTTGTCATGTATGACTCTATAAAACAGACTTATGTGGGTGATATTTGAAAAGTAATATTTTATTCGAATTCTGTGACTAATTGTGAATGTAAAATTTTATATGATTTCAAAAGTCTTGAAGTATTTTCAGTGACAATTAGAAAAAATTTCAAGTAAGAAACCCCACTGTTCTTTTTCTCTTGATTTTATCCTATAATCGAGCTACACGGAATGTAAAGAGTATATTCGATGATGATAGTCTGCCATGTATTCGGGATTTAGAGATCTTTTTTTTTTGGTCTGAAAAACAAAATTTACAGTTTTTTTTGTGTTGCAAAAACGACACCAGATAAAAAGAAAGTCTAAGGAACAAAATTGTTTTTCTAAAAAAGATATAACAAATGTATCTTCATACTTCTATCTCACGTTGTTTTAATATGTTTGCGTAAATTTGAAGTTTATTTAACTGCAGTTTTCTTATACAACAAAATTTTATGTTTTCATAAAAAAAATAATATAATAGTTTCAACAACTTTTACATCCAAATTTTCCCTTCGAAATCAGTATTTTTAAAACAACATATATTCTCCATTTTATCCACCAACACGTTCTTAAAACTTCAGTACTTTTTTATTACACTTTATAATTCTATTATTGGAAAATAAAAAACAATTTTAAACGATTTCATACATAGTTTCTTAAAAATCTCGAAAGCAAGCCGAGATACGTTACCGTCGGAAAGTGTCGGTCGGTATGATCAGCGAAAGTTCTATTAAAAATTACTGCTGACATTGAAACGTTCAAAAAAGGGTCGAGAACCTTTTTTAAAAACCCGTTAGAAAACTTATAAAATTGCGCGTCAAATGAGCCCTAATATAGATATTTTTGACTCATTGAAAGGAATATACCATGTGAGAAGTGTAAAAAAGCAAGAATTTTTCGAATTTTGTACCTCGACTTCAACTTGTGCACATACCTTGGAAAGTTGTAGCAAAAATCTTAAATTCATAACACACAGTTTTTGACGTCTTATATTCAATTTAGGCCAATACAACTTCAAAACATATTTATGGGTCATCGAGATACGATTAAAAAAGTTTCAAATGTCAAGTTTCAGTCGGCAAACACTGCTGTCGACCGCGAGAGCGTTGATCGCCGAAAATTTCTCAAATATTGCTTCTTAACTTTAAATCGTGTGCAGATTTAGCATACTTCTGAAAAAAATTGAAATTGGCAAGCCGTAATCTGTGAAATCTATCTTCAATTTAAGCCAATAAAACTTGCAAGATATAACAATAAAAGTCCAAGACTTGCAAGACTTGCTGCTAAGGCGACCAATTTGGCACAGACAAGCTTGAATTTTTTTTGTTGATTTTCGTTACAACCTGCCAAGGTCATGCTACAAGTTGAATTGAAGATACAATATTCCAGACATTCTTTGATTTTTTCTATTTCTCACGTAGTAACTCTCATCTAAGAGTCAAAAACATCTACACCAGGGTCTCGGTTTCAGCACAGTGTCGGTTGTTCCCTGCCGATAGCATTGCTGCTAAATCTGAGGGATCGAAACGTAAACAGAAGGGGCCGCCTCGACTGTTTACAATTCGAATTCATAATATTGCGCGATATACACGACTGAGTACTCGCGCACTGCAGCGCTTCCGAGCTGAGAGTCGCAACCGACCCTCGCCCCTTGCGCTGAGAAACTGCGTGTGCCAGCTGTTCTAGGAATCGGTAAACCGCGGATTGTTAAAACGAGAGTCTGGTGTATTAGGGCTCATTCGACGCGTAGTCTGATAAGATTTCTTACATAAAAACTTTTCTCGCTTCTTTTTGGAACGAGTAATTACGTTACAAAGTCTCAAAGTATGAAAGAACAGATGTTAGACAGATAGGTTAGACATTTTCACAGTGTACGTGAATTTGTGTCTGTACAGTGAAGAATTATTTTTAAAAAATTGTGCACAAAGAAGATGTCAGGGTACCGTGGTGTACCTGACGGCTTATCTGACCCTCCCTAAGGCGATTGAGCTCGGACTCGAAAGTCAGCGGGCTTGGTGGTGCTCAACCGGAGAATGCTATATTATGTTGCGATGGCATCTTTAAATTAGGTACTTCTGTATACAATTTTGGAAAAATTAATAACATATGTCATTTCGTAGATACCTCAGCAACTATGATACTGAAAAATGTCTTTAAAATGTGGACACTTCTTTACAAGATCAAGATAAAAAAAAGAATTTGGAAGATTTTTAGGCCATTTTTTTAATTTGCAGAATTATTTCAAAGTTTTAGAAAAAATTTTAATTATTTTAAAATTTATTCAACAGCTATTGAAAATTCCGAAAGTTCTGAGGATTTTGAAATACAATTGTGAATTATTTTCATGGTTTTGAAAAGTTTTAAGAAATTTCAACTGTTGAAAATTGAATTTACAATTTTCTTTAATTTTAGACTGTTGAATATCTATCTGATGAGTATTTAAATTGCTGAAAATTAAAACGGCCTTACAATTTTTTTTAGTGAAAAATCATTAATTAACCCTGTAAGGGCTTCGTTTATCAAACGAATTTTAAGCAACGAGAAACTTCTAGTGAAACTCGCTACGAACTTGTTTCAGCGGACGATATGAAGTTTGGAGAGGTTTAAATGGGGGACTTGATGTAAATGTACCATCGCAACATGATACAGTAGCCTCTGGTTGAATACCACAAAGACCTGGCGACTTTCGAGCCCGAGCTCGATCGCGTTACAATGGGAAGGGTCAGATGAGCCGCCTGGTATCCACGATACCCTGACATCGTCTTTACCCAAATTTTTTTTTTATGAGTCCTTGAAATTCAATAAAAAAAATACATGAACAAAATTGTAGGGATTTTCTCACTATGCAGGTGCGAATTGAGCTGCTGGATCGAATAAGGGCACATCAAATTATTTCTCTGGGAGTGAGAAGATGCGCAATGAAATTTTACATCTTGATATAGCCTTTAAAAATTAAAATTCAAAGATGTTTTTGAAAGCATCCAGGGGTATTCCCAGTACCAGCGAAATAATTGTATGTGCCCTCATTAGATCTGGCAGCTCTAGTTGGGTTCAGTAGAAGACATTTTAACTTAATTCAGGTACCGAAAATTCATGTTATCGTGAAACAAAAAACAATGTAATTTTGAGATATCTTTATGTAACTCAAAGGTAATAAAAAATTTAAAGGTTAAGCTTCTGCATATATTATTGTTACAATCAACGCTATGTCTTGACGTTAGTGCACTAAGCTTCTTGGCGCAAGCCGAGTTGTGGGTGGCGCTGGGCGGCATGTAAACCTGCTATTGCATGTGATGATAATAACTTAAAACGGATAAACTAAATATTTATTTTTGTTATCACTAGTAATACACATAAAAAGTCTTATTTAAATGAATAGAAATATAATTAGATAAGCTTCTAATATTGCATAAATATTTTTTTTACTTATAAATAATTAAAAATATCAATTATAAAATTCTATTGATCAATTAGGGGACAAAAAATATTCAATTTATTTCAATTAAGTAGTTAATATAAGTATATGACAAAGCTACTGAACAAGTCCTCGGGTTGCGGATAGATGGTCCCTGTAGCAAGGGTTTCTACTGAATATGGTTACAAAAATAAATAGGCAGTCGCGGACAATTGTCCAGGAGTGGCCCCGAAGGAATTAACCCCCAAGCGGAGGTGTAAAAGCCGTGCTGAAAGCTGAATGGCACCTAGGTGAGGTGTCTAGAACGATGACTCTGGGATACTGGGCGACCTCCCAGAGTACGCAGCCTTATCCTTGCATGCGTGGCTCTACAAGGATGGATGAACCCCTTTACCTAGCTTCTCGTGAGAACAACAATGGCAACACCAAACATAGTTGTAGTAAGTGCGGTTCAAAGCAACAGAACGCGCAGGGCTCTCGACAATGGGTCGACCAACAATGCCGACCACTCTAGAGCTGGGGGAGCCAATGAAGATGGATTCAATGCAATGGATCGGTGGATTCTTGGGACATTTAGGTGGACGAACCGACTGAATCACGACTTGGTAGAGTGCTACGATGCGAGTGTGGCCCCTGAACGGGGTTACATGGCACGGCTGCATGCTCTGTGGTGCGAGAAACACCCAGAGCTATCGCACTTTTCTCATCAACGTTTGCGAAACTATGCCGAACTGCTCCAAAAAAGGGGCTATGTAAACGGAACACCTACTCTACCATAGCTAGAACAAGCCGGCAACAGAGAAAGAGAGACGACACTAAGACCAACCGCGGGCAGGCATCCGATGGAGGAAGAACGATGCTCTATGAACCGGAGAAACATCAACACCGAAGTTCTTCTCAAGCGTAAAGATCTGGCTGAAATGGATGACGAGCTTCGTGGAGATTTTTCCGAAGAGTCGGACCTCTGGGCTATCAATTATTGTGTGTATGTATTTTACATGGACGATCTTAAGTTCTATGCTAAAAACAAAGAACAACTACATCCAGCTCTAGGGATTGTCGAACGATATACTAAGGAAATTGGAATGGAATTTAGGTTAGACTAATGGGCCAAGGTTTATTTGAAGCGAGGAAAACTTGATGGCATCCCTGAAGACCCTGAGCTCGTCGATAGAAGCCCTATACGACACTTTTGCTCTAGAGAGACTTATGCATACCTGGACGTGCCACAGAGCCGCGTTCAGGATATGACGTCTATAAAGGATACTCTCCGAAGCAGATACAAACGTCTCATCCGTCAGATTTGGTCTTCCGAACTATCGGCGACGAACATGCTTGTGGTCCCGGTAGTACTCTATTCATTTGTAGTAGTTCCATAGACGAAAAACGAGCTCAAATCTCTTGATATCGGGACAAGAAAGGTTATGCACATGAACAAAAGCCTGCATCTTAAATCTTCTGTTCCGCGACTGCACATCTCACGCCGTCAAGGTGGTCGCGGAATATTGAGTCTTGACTGTCTTCATAACAGGATTAATCTGGGTACAGCACATAGTGCGAAACATAGTGCGAATTCCACATAAGATACCATATTAAATTGTTTTCATATAGTTTATTTCCATGGGGGGGGGGGGGTAGAAATAATAATTATAATTCAGAACTTAAATATTCATGCAGATGAAATATTAATAAACTTTGTTTCACATAAATGCTTGCATGCGAAGTAATGACTCTACAAACATGTGTGAAAAATCATTTTGCTTGAATTAAAACAGTAGTGAAATTTGACAAAAGTTAAAATAACTATCTAATTAAGATGTGAATCAATAATGTACGAAGTGTATTTCAACAAATTTTTTCTCATACGTTAAATTGCTCATCATAAACAAGTTATAAGATAACCACACTCTACTAGGTCCATTCTAATGAAAAATTAGTACTGCTTAACGAGATGAACACGATTCTTCTCGTCGTCTTAGCGAAGCTCTTATTCTTGAAACCATGTAACAAAAAAACTTCATATCTATAATACAAAATTAGATAAAAATATTTACTATATCGGTTTAGTTATTATATCTGTTCAAAATTAATCATTATTGGCAACAGAAGCGAACAGTTCCTAAAAAGATTTTTTGCATTTCAAAATATAATAACAATTATTTTAGAACAACCACATAGATTATAACCTACACGTCGAAAAAAGAAAACGAACTTCTTCACAATTCTTTTGGAAAATATTGTGTCAACAAAATTAGGAGTTATATATGTATGTCTTTAGAAGTTTTCACGAAATTATTTTATTTTTGTTATATTTTCGCAACAACTGCAAGTTTTGGTTTGTTGGTTAGCTAACCCATTACAGCTTTAAAATATGTTTATAACACCCATTATTTACTTTTTTTTGCACAAATTATCTGTAATAACATAGTAATATTTTATTTTATTATATCAGTACTTACTCAAGAATAATTTCCGTCGTTATTAACATTTGAAAAATATTTTAACCATCAATTGCCTTCTTCATTTGTCAAACAATTTTTAAATATTCGAAAACATTAGGAGCGCAGGCGCTAATCTCTTCTCAAGTCCCTGCGTCAGTCGAACTTATCACTTTCGGAACACTTTTCAGCAAATTCCCGGCAATCATCTGATTGGTCAAAGAACCTACACCGCAAATATACTACTCTGCTAATATTTATCCATGGGACTGCGCCCTTAGATTCATGTGATTTTGACCCGATCCATGAAAATTCAAACTGAGAAATGTAATAATACAATTTCCCCACAAAACCACGCAATATACAATAAATAGACGTGAGATCAAAATGATCTGTTTTTATAAGTTCTAAAAAATTGAGTTTGTCTGTTTTTTTTTGTAATTATAAAAACCAGAAAATGAGAATACGAATGTTACGAAACCAATGGATGTTAGGAATTGTAATAATATAAATTTATTGAAATTATACATTTTTCAGGATACAGAAATAAATGTAATATACATTTGATATAATAATGCTGAACATAATGTAGAAAAGTTCACATTTTTGACAAAATCGAGTGTGAAGCACGAGATACGCGATGAGAATGTATTCGTCAAGGCCGAAAACGCTTTAACAAAAAAGAATTCACAATAACAAAATTACTGTTGTCGATGCTTTGACCTTTAATTTCAACTGATCTGTGCACAAATATGGGCGATTTTTTAATGAAACTTTAGAGGAGTACTTTTGACCTCTTCAAAAAACTTTTCATTCCTATTAGAACTACGAATAAAGAAATTCATTTTTTCTCAATAGGCCCTATTGTGAGTGAAGTTACTAAATAACTTAATTTCTGTTTTTTTTTGCCGTTATGTTTGTTAATGAATTTCTGCTGTTTTCTCCTTCTCGGCGTACGAAGCGAGTTATTTGAGTAGAATCGTCTCGTACGCCGGAAAGGCTAATAGTAACAACAGAAAGATGTTAAATGACATTCATTTTTTCAGGTTAGTATACTGCTCAAGTTTTATAAACAGTTGCAAGAACATGGCGCAGATGAGCTACTGAAGCGGGAGTACGGTTCTTACCTTACTGATCCGGAAAGTGGTGAGATTAACAAAAAAATCCTTTTTATTGTGTTATATGTGACCGTCCGCGAAGAATGGAACCTAATGCGTCAAAGCTGAATTTTACAGGACGGGCGATTGTAGCGGACTCTGTCAGAAAGCATTTTAATAGTGGGGATGCGTGTGCGAAACGCATCCCCTCCACTTACCAATTCACCTTTAGGCACTTTATCTGTAAGCACCGCTCGCATCAGTCCGCTTCGGTTATGCCCATTAGTGGTGAGTGGTGGGGCTGGTTTTTCGCAGGCCTCTCGTTTCGCCTCCGCGTACGGTTATTATGCCTATGTTTGTAGCTTAAGAACAAGAAAAGTAATTACCCTCGAATATGCTGATTATTGGATATAAAGGAGTAACTCAGAAACTATCGATTGGCGAAAGAAAATAAAAATGGTTTTTTCCGCATGAGGTCCCTTCCTTCGCGGACGGTCACATATGATCATTTAATTTCAAAGGACCCCGCATCAAATAAACATGAAATGGCTTTCGGTCGATTTTGATTAAACTTCGTAAAATTGTAGTTCTCAATGTCTCGATCAAAAGTGTTGTGGGGCACAAAGTCCGAAAATGAACAGTTTTCGAGTTATAGAGGGCTAAACATCCAATCCTTTTAAGAAACACTACCAAATGTCTCGAAAACATTGAGAATTACAATTTTACGAAGTTAAATGAAAATCCACCAAAAGCCATTTCATGTACATTTGCTGTGGGGTCCTTTGGCTTCTGAAACTGCACACTGGGGCAAAAGATCTAAAATGCATGATATTTTCCGATACTGAGACGATACCAATATGATACTCACCTTCCATTCTCGGATTCTTATTGCTCATTTTGGTGTCGTATCGGAAAAATATAAAACAGTGAGTTCTCGTATCATTATCGTATCGAAATTATGAGGCAAAACGATCAGATGGGATTTACCTCGTTCACAATAGAAAAGAGGGTAACCCTGCGGAAGAAATTTGAAAGCACTCACTGAGATAGCGATTGGTCTGATTCAAAGAAACCCAGAATTGTTTCTTTACACTTTGTTTGATTTAAATAAAATTTTTTTACATTTGAAAAACTTGTACATATTTTACTTAAATCTACAATCCTGTGACCTAATAATACTACTAATTGTATTTTACATACTTATTCTTCTTCATATAGGTGGCTTTGTTATGGTGAAAATGTAGAAAAAAATGTTTATTCAATTAATTAAACGTTCCTGAATTAAAAAATGTTTTATACAATATTCTAATCAATTTTCCTTATGCATGTGTATGTATATGTTCGAGTGTGTCTGGATGTCACACTTTTTGTGTATAGGATAACTTAAAGATGGTTTCAAATAAATTGAAAAAATTTGGAACGTTTATTTCACACTAATGTCTTAAAACTGACCAGAGGATTTCTAAAAATATTCATTACGTTTTTATAGCACTTTATAATTTTTGCTTAATCGGTTTGTTGATGCAATAATATAAAAGATTTTTTGACTTTAGAAATTCACTCAAGATTAAATTCGCATTTAGTTTGTTTCGTCGAAATATAGTTTGCCATATTTCGGATTTTACGGAGTTAGTATTTTACGTAATTTGTATTATTCCGAATTACTGTTCAAAATAATGTTTATTATTCCGAATTACTTTTTAACATGATTTTTATTATTCCCAATTACTCTGGGAGAAGCCAAGCTTTGTATTGAATCGATCGCAGAGTGTAACCACCTATCTCATGACAGAGTGGCGACTTGCCCAGGAAACTGAGAAATGATCGGGAATTTAATTCAAAAATTGGGAATAGACTTCAGATCGAAGTTGAAGATTCATAATTTTAGTTGAAAATTAATTTGTCAATTGTTTCTGTGTTGTGTTAAAGGATGCTTAGAATAAACGTCATTAATTAAAATAAATGTTTGGATTTTGCTGCAAATATGAATATGTTACTTTTAGTTGACCGGGAAAATTAAAAAACTTGACTGAGAAATGACCGGGCATCCAAAATAGTCCGCCGAATCGCTACCCGTTATGGTTGTGAGACGTGGTTACAGCTGAAGTGTTACCGCGATTTTTCCAGGAGCGGGTGCAACTTTTCAGATTAGCTCCCGCTCCCAGCGAAATCCTGCCTTGTCCTTATCACAAATTTTTAATATATATATATATACAGGGTGTCAAAAAAGTCCTGGGACGGTTGGATATTACCCCAGGTAAAATATTTTTAAAAAAGTGAAATGTCATTCCTGAAGTAAATTTCAACGAGGAATTCAATGGTGACCTTCATTTTGACCTTGAAGTTGACCTTCATGGCTTTTTAAAGGTCAACTTTGTTTCTTAAATGGAAACCCCTTTTTTACATCTGAAATCGATAGAGCGGAAAATTCTATGTTCAGGTACGTACCCAAGTCATAGGTCAATTCTACGTTCAAGGTCAGTTAGATGTTATTTGAAATTAACAAAGTTTTCCAAGAAGTCAGTGCAATTCCTGAAGTAAATATCAACGAGAAATTCATTGGTGAGCTCTGTATTGTTCTTGGTGATGATCTTCAAGGTTTTTTCAAGGTTTTTCCCAAGAAGTTTACGTTTCCGTTTAGCATTATCCAGGAACAACGACGTGGACGTAGGAAATTCTGTCCCCTTTGGGGTGCTTCATTAGCGTGAGTACCCTTGCCTCTCACGTTGTGGGGTGCTTGATTAGCGTGAGTACCCTTGCTTCTCGCGCTTCAGTGAAGATGTTCGAACTGAAAACCTTGAGCTTCTTGACAAAAAGCTATGCGATTGTAAAAATGAGTTACAGCATTACGAATCATCTCCCTATCAATCAAAGTATCCTGTTGCAGAATCCGATTCTGCAATTCGTCTAAGCTTTGCGGTTGCGTTGAGTATACTTTGCTGGTTAAATAACCCCAAAGAAAATAGTCGAGAGGCGTCAGATCAGGAGATCTAGCAGGCCATTCGATTTCACCCCTTCTTCCAATCCACCTTTGAGGGAACTGAGTATCCAAATATGCTCGAACCTCCCTACCGTAATGAGCCGCTGCGCCGTCTCTGTTGCACACTCGAGCTGCAACGATTTTACCCAAAATATTCAGTTAAAGTAATTATCCTAGTGATCGGTGCTTTCAGAGGTGCGTAGCTATCACTGGTATATTGTACCCACGCAGTGATTCTTTTTAGGCTATTACGTAGTGAAAGCTCGGCACCTCTAAGAGCGCCGATAAGGCCTATGGATGTAGGTCGGTCTCGCATGTCTCGGACAACTAGATAATATGTGAGCTAAATGCTCAGGGTGTACATGGCACACTCTGCAGCTATCATTGGGAATGTCTGGGCTCAAAATGTGGCGACGGTATGTTAAGGTGGAAATGACACTGGTCACGGAAGTTTTTCTCTTGTGCTTTCTTAATCCGGGCTTTCAGGAGTGAGAACTCGAGATATATAAGATTTGAATCATTTTGCTCACTCCCAATACTGAAGTTAATTTCGAGTGTTTCAGCAGCCTCCTTCGCTGCTTTTTACAGAAACGGTGCTTTACCCATTTCTTCGTGCTTCCTGACCCTTTTAAGAAGAGGGTCTCTTCCATTTGCGACTCTATGTGCGGTACTCAGAATAATTCTGCGATGAAGACATTCAAAATTCAGTATTCCGCGACCACATTAACGGCGTGAGATGTAGAGTCGCGGGGCAGAAGACTTAAGATGCATGCTTTTTTTCATGCGCATAACCTTTCGTGTCCCGATATCAAGGGATCTGAGCTCGTTCTTCGTCCACGAAACCACTCCAAATGAATAGAGTACTACCGGGATGGCAAGCATGTTCGTTGCAGATACTATGTTCCTCGTCGACAGTTCGGAAGACCAAATCTGCCGGATGAAATGTTTGTATCTGCTTCGCAGAGTATCCTATATAGATCTCACATCCTGAATGCGGTTCTGTGGCACGCCCAGGTATGTACTAGGCAGTCTGATAAGTCCCTGAAAAATGAAACACCGAGCGTTTTTTTGGCCAAAGTCGGTTTTATTTTTCAACATACTCTCCTTTTAGGTCGATACAGCGAGTCCAACGATTTTATAACTTTTTGATACCGTCCGAAAAGTACTCGATCGGAAGGTCTCCAAAATACGCCTCAGTTTCAGCTATGAGCTCCTCATTTGAGTAAAAACGCTTACCGGTGAGCCACCTCTTCAGGTTAGGGAACAAGTAATAGTCGCTGGGGGCCAGGTCTGGTGAATACGATGGCTGAGGAACCAATTCGAAGCCGATTTCATGCAATTTTGCTTGTACAACTAAGTATGAATGAACAGGCGCATTGTCGTGATGATAAAGCGGTTTTTTTCTTTTTCAAATGCGGTCGTTTTTCGGCGATTTCGATTTTCAATCGGTCCAATAATGATGAATAGTATCCTCCGGTTATGGTTTTTCCTTTTTCAAGATAGTCCACGAATATTATGCCATGTGCATCCCAAAATATGGAGGACATAACCTTTCCGACCCATTGTTGCGTTTTTGGAGGCTTCGGAGCATTTGGCCCGGTGGAACCCACTGTTTTGCCTGTTGCGTTGACTCAGGAGTGTAGTAGTTGATCCAGGTTTCATCCATGGTTATGAATCGGTGCAAAAACTCGGTCGGCTTACGCGAAAATAATGCAAAATTCTGCTGGGAAGTTGTCACATGAATTCGTTTTTGGTCCACTGTGAGCAAACGCGGCACCCATCGCGCGCAAAGCTTCTTCATGCCCAAAACTAAAGGCACGATATTGCCCACACGTTCCAATGATATGCCTACAGCATTAGCTACCTCTCTCAATTTCACTTTGGGATCATTTAACATCATATCATGGATTTTTTCGA
>NC_046666.1:101280020-101281826 GCF_010883055.1 Belonocnema kinseyi | reverse complement strand
TAACTTGTAAATGCGTAAACATAATTGGCTGAAGTTTTGACAGGCGTCATTTGAAGGATCAAGCTCGACGAAAATGGTTCACATTAGTGAATACTAATGCCACCTCGTGGAATTTTCAGGTACTTATCAGACTGCCTAGTATAAGTCTCTCCAGCGCAAAGTTGTCGCATAGCACTTCTATCGATGAGCTCAGGGTCTTCAGGGATGCCATTAAGTTTTCCTCGCTGCACATAAACCTTCGCGCATTTGTCAAACCCAAATTCCATTTCTATTTCCTTAGTATATCGTTCGAAAATCCCCAGATTTATGCAGTTGCTCTTTGTTTTTAGCATAGATCTTAACATCGTCCATGTAAAATACATGAATGACCGTGTACTTTCGATCTGCAGGTTTGCCGCAAAAGTACCCGTCTGAATGGCGAAGTACTAGAGATAGTGGCAATAATGTGAGGCAAAAGAGGAGTGGGCTCATGGTGTCGCCCTGAAAGACACCTCTTTGAAAGGCGACCTTGTTAGTTGTTACACGATTTTTTCCAGATAAGATAGTAAATCTGGTTTTCCAAAGCGTCATCAATCTCTCTATGCACCTCACGATTTAAGGATAAACCTTTAAGATTTCCAAAAGACAGATGATAAGTCTATGGGAGGTCGAATCGAATGCTTTCTGGTAATCAATCCATCTGCTAATATCTTATACAGTGTGTTCAGACAAGTGATTGGCCTGTAATTCTTCGGGTCCCGGAGCGGAATAGTTCTTCATCCCTATTAATACTTTTTTTACCTCCGCGATAGTGATGGGTGGGCATTCTTCATCAATTGTTATGAGGAAATTACACAGCTCCTTGAAGCTATTTATGTTCTCTGAGTCTTCGTCCAGCCTATACTGCACTTCGTAGACTTCTCTACAAAATACCTCGACCTCCTTTGGTTTGGGCGGGTGGTCGACAGTAACTGGAGGGTCTTGGAAGAGTCGAGATAGGTCAGAGAAAAACTGTTGATTTTCTCTGACCCACCTCTCTCTCCGCTCTAGAATTCTCTTAGCATCAGATAGTATCCGTATTCTCTCAACAATATACTGTCTGCTGGTCAGCAGCTTTGACTTGTTAAGTGTGATGTAGTCAATCAGACACTGAATGCGGGACGCGTACTGTCTAGCCCAGCCTATCTTTATTGCAAATTGGTGCATTCGTCTTTTGGTCTTACGAGCAACCGTTGGTTTTGTTTTTTGGTTCGCATCGCTCAAACCTTTCGCTGCGTTATACACACAACAATTGATATCCCAGAGGTCGGATTCTTCGGAAAAATGTCCACGAAGCTCGTCATCCATTACAGTCAGATCTTTAGGCTTTAGAGCAACTTGAGTGTCGATGTTTCTCCGGGTCATAAAACATCGCTCTTCCACTATCGGATGTCTGCCCGCGTTTGGTCTTAGTTTCGCCTCTCTTTCTCTGTTCCGTGCTTGTTCTGGCTGTGGGAGAGTAGGCGTTCCGCTTACATAGCACCTTTTTTGGAATAGTTCGACATGGGTTCGCAGACGTTGATGCGAAAAGTGCGATAGCACGGGGTGTTTCTCGCACCACAGAGCATACAGCCGTGCCATGTAACCCCGTTCAAGGGTCACAATCGCATCGTAGCACTCTAGCAAGTCGTGATTCCGTCGCTCCGTCCACCTAAATGTCCTGAGATTCCACCGATCGATCGCATTGACTCTATCTTCATTGGGTCCCCAGCTCTAGTGTGGTCGGCATTATTAGCCCATCCATTGTCGGGAGCCCTGCGCGTTCTATTGTTTTGAACCGCACTTACT
>NC_046666.1:101278348-101279920 GCF_010883055.1 Belonocnema kinseyi | reverse complement strand
GTTACAAAAATAAATAGGCAGTCGCGGACAATTGTCCAGGGGTGGTCCCGAAGGAATTAACCCCCAAGCGGAGGTGTGAAAACCGTGCCGAAAGCTGAATGCACCCGGGTAAGGTGTCTAGAACGGTGACTCTGGGATACCAGGCGACCTCTCAGAGTAAGCAGCCTTATCCTTGCATGCGGGGCTCTACAAGGATGGACGAACTCCTTTCCCTAGCTTCTCGTGGGAACAACCATGACAACACCAAACATAGTTGTAGTAAGTGCGGTTCAAAACAACAGAACGCACAGGGCTCCCGATAATGGGTCGGCCAACAATGCCGACCAATCTAGAGCTGGGTGAGCCAATGAAAATGGATCCAATGCGATGGATCAGTGGGATCTCGTGACCTTTTGGGTGGATGGAGCGACTGAATCACGATTTGCTAGACTGCTACGATACGAGTGTGGCCCGTGAACGGGGTTACATGGCACGGCTGCATGATCTGTGGTGCGAGAAACACCCGGAGCTATCGCACTTTTCGCAGCAACGTCTGCGAAACCATGCTGAACTACTCCGTAAAAGGGGCTATGTAAGCGGAACGCCTACTCTACCACAGCTAGAACAAGCCGGCAACAAAGAAAGAGATTCGACACTAAGACCAACCGCGGGCAGGCATCCAATAGATGAACAGCGATGCTTTACAACCCGGAGAAACATCAACACCAAGGTTTCTCTCAAGTCTAAAGATCTGGCTGAAATGGATGACGAGCTTCGTGTACATTTTTCCGGTGAATCCGACCTCTGGGCTATCAATTATTGTGTGTATAATGCAGCGAGAGCTTTGGCCGATGCGAACCGTAAAACAAAACCAACGGCTGATCATAAGACCAAAAGACGAATGCATCAACTTGCCATAAAGATAGGCTGGGCAAGACAGCACGCGTCCCGCATTCAATGTGTGATTGACTACATCACATCTGGCAGAAATTTTACCGCCAAGGTTCGAAAGTTCGCGCGCGAACTCCGGACGTCAAAGCTACTGACCATCAGGCAGCATATTGTTGAGAGAATACGGATACTATCTGATGCTAAGAGAAGTCTAGAGCGGAGGGAGAGATGGGTCAGAGAAAATCAACAGTTTTTCTCTGACCCATCTCGACTCTTCCAAGACCCTCCAGTTACTGTCGAACACCCACCCAAACCAGAGGAGGTTGAAGTATTTTGGAGAGAAGTCTACGAAGTTCAGCATAGATTGGACGAAGACTCAGAAAATATAAATAGCTTCAAGGAGTTATGTTTTGCCCTCATACCACCTGATAAAGAATGCCCACCCATCACTACCGAGGAGGTGAAAAAAGTATTAAGAGGGATGAAGAACTATTCCTCACCGGGACCAGATTGTATCAAAACCTTCTGGGAGAAGAAGTTTTCTTCAACCCATCAGCATTTGGCCCGTATTTTCACCTCATATTTGAAGTCGGAAGAGCGGATTCCAGAGTGGTTGGTGGATGGGCGCACAATACTCCTGCCGAAAATAGGCAACTTAGCTGACCCGAAGAACTACAGGCCAATAACTTGTCTGAACACGCT
>NC_046666.1:101265392-101278248 GCF_010883055.1 Belonocnema kinseyi | reverse complement strand
GATCATTTTAGAAAATTTTGCCCAAAGAACCATACCTATTCAACTTAAATGATTATTCAAAATAAAATTATGTCTCATACATCCATGAGAGAATTCGAGACCCTGATTGGCTGCGAGAATTACATGTTTGAGAATGTATATTGGCTATGAGGCTCTCTTGCCGAATGTGGATACTACTCATGAGTGACAGTGGCAGTGTTGGGAATACATTGTAACATTGATATACGTTACCAGAGTATCTGTACGTAACTACATGATATAAAATGGGCGCTACATTTGAAAAATATACGCTGGGAATTGATGTTTTCTCTATAACCGTATTCAAGGAGGAAATTCGCTTTCCAGTATTATATATAATAAACTTTAATTATCTTATTTGCAAAATTCGAGTCTGGACTTTGGGGGGGGGGGGCAAAGCCGCCGTGGCCCCCCTCTGGATCCGCGTCTGGCGACAGTGCACATGCGTCGCCAAGTATACACCCAGGCGCAAGCTCTCAGTACTCGGACCTTTCTGTGTTCGTCCTTGTTTGATCATCATTTCAATGAAATGTAAACAATAAAGTTATAATCTTTCTTAAAAATAAAGAAAACGACATCAAATAAATCAGCCACAAACGAATCAACTATTTAAGAAAATAAAAAGGTATGTGTTAAAACATTACTACTTTCAAGATATGTGATATAACTATTTTTAAAAATTCATGAATCTGAAATGAATAATAAAAAAAAAAGCGCATAGTGTTAAGAAAACAAGAATTATTTTGTTTCGTGCATGAAATAAGTGTTGTTTGCCATCTCTCCATATACAGTAAAATAAGGAAAAAATAGGCTTTGTTCATTTAGCGAGTAAACAAAGAAAAATCGAATTTTTAGTCTTAAATTGAATGAAGTCGATATAGGTCGTGTATGCCCCCCCCCCATCCATTTTCAACGCTGATCATTTTCGGCTATTTAAAATGTGTGATTGCATTATGAGAAAATCAAATACTCGTCGATATTCACAACAATTTCGTCAATTTTCCCCAAAAAAGACGGTAAAATCCCAAAAATGTTCAGAAGCGCCCTTTGGCGCCATTCAAAAATAAAAATAAATGCCAAAAATGGATTGCTCGACCCTGAAAACCCCCGGCAACACTTTTTTCTATATAAAAAAATGCGTTTTTGTCTTTTTCATACAACATCTTAGTCACTTTTTGGAAAAAAACCTACCTTGAAAAATTAGAAGGCTCGAAATTCATTTTAGAGGTATGGTTCTTTGTACCAAAATTCTTAAAATGATCCAAAGAATTATTCGACTTACTGGCCATGGGAATATTTTGAGTAAAAAATAATGAAAGGAGTTCCTATTAGAAATTTTAAGCTATTCGTAATTTAATTAATATATTTTTTTAACACGAAATTTGTTAGTAAGGATATCTTAAATAAGAGATTCGCCGATTCTTAAAATGAGCAAGGAGAATTACAAAAGGACAGTGTATTTTTACAGTGATTTTTTTATTTAAGATAATTAGAAATAAAATTACAATCTTTAGAAATATCAGAGAAAAAGTTTGTTTAAAAAGTAATTGCTTTTTTAACCTTTCATTTTATTTACGTTTATTTCTTATAACAAGGTGTACTCTTGTAAAAAAGTTAATTACATATGTAATAAACTAGCTTCAAAACAAGCTATTTCAGGTGAAAACTGGATAATTATAATTAAGAAAACTATACAAAATACGTGATAAAATTTTTAATTTTATACTGGCAATTCTTGTATAGTTCAAAATTGAATGTTAATTCTATTTCTGCTAATCTTTTTTATAAAATGACAATAAATATTTTAAAAAGATTTTTGAAATTCAGATTACATGTCGTAGCCTTATGTTATTGAGAATATCGAACAACCCCAAATGAGTAAAGTAGAACTGGCACTGTAAGCATGTTTGCCACAGATACCTTGTTTAACATAGATAGATTGGAAGACCAAATCTGTCGAAAAAAATCCTTTGTATCAGCTTCAAAGAGACTCCACGTTTCACAGCAATCTTAGGGAAATTAGGAATGAATAATCTGCAGACGAAGAGCAGGAAGAAACATTTCGATCAATCACGGAAAGCAGGCACTCCCTGGGAGATAATAGTGATTTAAGGACCTCCCTTCGTGAGGATGTCTCGGAGGAGTCCGGCCTCTGAACCCTTAATTGTTTCCTTTAAGGTGCGAAGTGCGCTTTCGCTGATTCAAATGAAAAGCTAAAAGTGTCGATGGATCAAAAGACCAAAATGTGCTTGCATCAATTGAACAAGAAGATTTGCTGTGCATGGCAGAATGCATTTAGTGTTCAGTGCGTGGTTGAGTACATAACATCTAGTAGACCGTTTACGGTAAGGGTCCGGAAGTTAGTATACGAACTGTGGATCTAGTATCACATATTGAACAAATCAAAGCTGCTGACAATAAAGCAGCAATTTGTTGGCAAAATATTAGAGTTATCAAATGTGAAAAAGAGAATACAGAAGAGGGAGGTGTGGGTCAGGGATAATCAACCGTTTTTCGCTGACCCATTGCGCCTCTGCTTTGATCTCCTCGTGTCTGTCAAAAATCCTCCTAATCCCTACATACCAACAACTGGCCCGCATCTTCACCTCATATTCGAAGACGGAAACGCTCATTCCGCAGTAGCTCATGTTAGGACGCACCATACTTATGTCGAAGAAAGGCGATTTGTGCAACCTAGAGAACTGTGCACCAATAACACAATTATTCGAAGAATCGGGTCTGTGTAGGGAGAGATGTGTGAAAGACCTTGGCACGAAAAAAGGTGTAGCAGGGTACCGAGAGAGAAACATGGCTTGGATTGACTACCGGAAAGCTTTCGATTCAACCTCTCATAGGCTTATCATCTGTCTATTGGAAAGCTTGAAAGTTCATCCAAATATAGTGAGATGCATGGAGAGATTGATGCCCTTTTGGGAAATTAGATTTAATATCTTATCTTGAATTTATCGAGTGATAAGAAACAGTGTCGCCTTCCAGAGAGGCGTCTTTCAGGGTGAAAACATGGGCCCTCTATTCTTTTGCATCACATTACTGCTACTATCAATCGCACTACGAAATTCTCCTAAGTACCTCTGTGGCGGAAAAAAATCTTCCCGGGCATAAGGTCTCTCATGTATTTTACATGGATGACCTGAACGAGATGATTGGCAAAGGAGCGTTTCTCCACAAATCCGTGGAGCAGGCTTCCTAGACCCTTGGCCTCAATTTTAACATAAGGAGTCAAAAAAGTGCATTATTCAATGTAGATGTCTCATTTTTAAAAACCCTAGTAAGGAAACCTGATATTGAAAAATTCGGCCAACAGTTCCTTGACAAGAAAATCCATGGAAACTTTCAGAGAAATTTAAGATACCAACCTTTGTCGAAGGAGTAAACTTTTCTTTCCTCAGATCATCAGTACTTAATTCAGGTACATGGCGGAAACTACATATTTTTACAGATATAACTCGACATTATGAGTGCTTTACCACCAAGTTTTCTGGAAGTATGATTTTCGGACAGCAATCTCCATTGCATACTCGAGACCTGACTTCTCACTTCGACCGAATACAACATTACTGCTAAGGACAAGGAAAAGGAAGAGACGTATGAAGACCTTAAAAAAGAGCTGCGGTGACTCCACTCAAAATTTTTGGTTAAAATAATTTTCCTAGTTTTGTTTTAATTTATGTCGTAGCTGTTTTTATTCGTGATATTTAATTTTAACCTAGCGATGATATATGTAATGATGAAATGGCCTTTAAATTTTTTGTTTTATCATTTTATATTCGACTGTATAAAAATGTAATTGGCAAATAGCTATTTTTAAGGTGAGCGTGTAAAAATGTGTAATTGCATATTTTAAAAAGTTTCCTGTGAGGAGACTAGTTAACGTAAAATATGAAAACTCATCATGATTAATTTTCGTATTTTTTTCATAAAAGAATCACCTTTCAAAAATTAAAAATATGCGAGAAAATATACTCTTTAAACAGTCGTGATTTTTTTCTGCGGTATTTAAAAAATTTGAGGCTTTGCATAAAACTTAGTTTCACTATGATTTATTCCCTGTTACAATTTTACGTCGGTGTGTTGCTTAATTAAAAAAATAATCACATTTAAAATATACAATCAGAAGGATTGTTTATAATAGTTGAAATATTCACTGAAGTTATCAAGACAATTATTTTTAACGATTAACACAACAACTTCGTAAAATTTTAACTTTGACTAAATTATAGTTGAACAGAATTATGTGAAAAGCCTTATATTGTTTGGAGGTCCCAGGAAAAGGTTGAGACCCTCGGAAAAAAAGAATTTTCTCCCATTTTTAATTAATATGTGAAGTCAAGAAGCTAATGCCGAAAAAAGTTGTATTTTAGGGGAAGCGTCAGAATCATTACGAGTTCCTTCGTCAGTTCGTATAAGTGTAAAAATGAGTTCTGCGTACTCGGCACGGATTGAAACACTTGGAAAAGATCATTTTTATACGTGGAAGCTTCAAATTGAAGCTTTGGCAATAAAAAGTAATTCTTGGTAATAAGTGTGCGGTGAGAAGCCTAAGCCAGCTGTAACGACAGGAGATGCTGCGTCATAAGCAGCAGCAAAAACATGGGATGTCGCCAATCGAAAAGCGAGTTCGGTTTCAGTTTTAGCGATTAATGCTTCCTGGCTGAAACAGATTAAGGGTTGCGCAACAGCCAAAAAAATCTAGAAGAAACTGGATTTCAATCGACTGTGCCGGCTACGAAAGCGACTCTTTTCAAAAAGCTAACGTTAAACAAAACCGTTCATGGTGAGGGTGTGCGCGAGCCCATTCAAAAGTTATTTGACGCTTTAGACAAACTTCACGAATTGGAGGTAAACATCAATTTCGATCTTTTAACAATTTTATTTATAGTCTACCTGCTAGTTTAAAAACTTTCCTTGTGCGATTAAATAACCGGTAAAACAGCAAAGCTCTCTATGTAGAGCTTAGTGCAAAGGCAAAATTACCTGCGCGTGAGTGAGGCGTTAAGGGGAAGTTCGAACAAACTCCTTTTCCGAATAGCTCGTCATATTTTTCACATAGATTTGTGCGACCCAACGTATACGAATTCGATGGGCGGTGCAAAGTACTTTTTGACTTTTTTAGATGATGCGATGGTGCCAGGTGTGATTTAAAAAAAGCAAGGATTCTGTTCTTGAAGCTATTAAAAGTTATAAAAATCTAGTGAAAAAACCAAAGGATAGGAAGATAAGTAGGTGCACTTGGACAATGGCAGAAAATACTGCAACAATTCCTTCAACGAGTATTTCGATAAGTGTGGTATTAAGAGAAGAATCACTGTACCATTCACTCCCCAGAAAAATGGATGCCATATCAACGTCAAATCATCTTCGAAACCCGTGTCCTTCCAGAAGTTTAGGTGGCAGAAAATCGTTCGATAAATGGAGGGGGCACCGACCGAATCTGTCTTATCTCCGAACCTTTGAATACAATGAATTTACACTGAATAAAATAACAGAAAGAAAAATTTGACGCATGTGCATGACAGTGCATTTTCGTTCAATATTCAGAGGAGTCGAAAGGGTATAGGATCTGGCTGCTGGGTAAATATCGAAATAAACCACAATTAAGAACCACCTCCAAAGGTGTATGAGGATCTAACGAAGAAGCAGAGCCAATAAGATTAGCTGGACGACCTAGACTTGTGCGAACCGGCAATTCTGGAAGAACTTCAAAGCAGTACATGGTCGCAGATGGAAGAATAGATTTGAAGATGTGCACTCGCTGTAGATGTTAATTGGATGTTAACAGTTTTTCTCTATGGTGACATTGAAGAAGAGATTTTAATGGATATTTCTGAATTATTGCAGGAAATAATTTTGAAGAAAAATCGAGGAAACGTCCTAGCCCACGAGGTAAAATATACCTTGAAAATGCTTCAGCAGGCTAATACAGACAATAAAGTTTGCGCTCTGAAGTAAGCTTCATTCCGTTTGAAGCAAGCGTGTATTAATTGCATAAAAAGTTAAAATATAAGTTGACGGAACTTCGATCAAAGCCATTTAATTCGGATGGCTCGATTTAGGTGGGAAGACGAGATTCAGACAATGCTTGTAGCAACGTACGTGAACGACATCCTTGTAGCTTTAACAAGTCCATACTGCATGGAAGGATTCAAACAAAAGCTGAAAATAAAATTCAAGGTGAAAGACTTGGGTGAGGTAAAGCATTGCCTAGGCTTGGAATTCACTCGAAAGGATGGTGGAAGAGAAATCCCTCAAAGCAGCTATACGAAGGAAGTATTAGAGAGATTTGGAATGACATAAACGTTTGGGACGACTTAAACTCGCTAGATATGAATGGTCCAAATTTACGTCCTACAAATAATTCTGGGGCGTGCGTCCGTGCAGAGTTACTCCCTCGCGATAGAAAAGAACACGTAATCAAAATTTACATAGACTTTCGTATACTTAACGCCTCAAGTAAATTGATCACCTTACGTAAACTTACAATGTTTCACGCTGATCGAATAATTTCCATCATCGGACCTAGTAATTTCACAGTCGACGCAAATAGATCAACCGTCATTTTATTTTCACATTGTCACCTGAATTTTATGATTTATGGTTTTGAAAGATTTAATCAAGGCGAAAGTCATAAAACTTTTATGATATTTAAAATTGTTTTTACTTTTTTATATGATAAACTAAGAAGTTTAAATACTTCACTAATCATTGAAATTAAAAAAATACAATTGTAATAGATTTGATCAATTTTGTTATTATTACTAAAACCAATATTAGAAGTCTGATATTAGAATAGTAGGCTTCTTATTTTTTCTAGGTATTTAAGTACATCAAAAAATATAATTTTCTATTTAAACTTGTGTATTTCTAAACATTAAATCCTTTGAATAATAAAACGAACATATTTTTAAAAAGCGGACACATTCTCATATATTTAGACCAGACTAATCGGGAAGCCCTGCGTGAATATTTTTGTGAATGTAAAAATGGTCTCAGAACAGTAGGGCTTTGTGCGCATATCATGACAGTGATTTAGTATTTTGGATATACGAAGTATCAAGAGGCAATAAATGTACCTTCTGAAAGTAAATCTCAAATAACAGTGTGCTTTAGTTTCATTGTTGGAAGGCGAATAATGTTAGCAAAAAATATTGCCCCCTTTAGGGCGTCCACATACTCCTCAACGGGTGTACAAATTCCGTCGAGATACTGATTATTCATCTTATAACAAAAACGTCACAAAGTATATAATAAATATGCAATCTCAGAAGGGATTGCAGAATTATATTTTCGGGCCCAGTCGTTCGTGTGGGCGTCGGGATTGCGTATACAAAAATGATATATTTTTGTGATGACTGAAAGGCTGATTTCACCAGATTCGAAAATAAATGTGTTTCATAACCATATTGCACAATATGCCTGAAGGGCCTCGTGGTACAAGGGCATAAATGCAAAAAATGGAATATTACAGTAGACACAAAAAAGTGTCTAACTTTTAACAAGAAAACAAGAAATTACATTTGAGCTATTCCTTAGCTTTATCGAGTTGCGAAAGAAGTGGTTTAAAATTGCCCCTCTCCCTCCGAGTCCCTTGCTGAGGGTTTTACCCCGCGTATTCCACCAGGGCTTTGCCCTGGACCCCGCGCCCCCATGGGTCTCCCTCCTGGGCCGGTTAAATATAAATTTTTTGAAAAGCCTACGGCAGACATTTGTCGCACTGGGCCATAATTCTCTTGAGATACACGAATTAGGTCAAAACAGTTAGCTGAAGACAAAAAACGCATTTCCGAAATTTGGGAGTTACACCCTTATGCCCCGGGATCCATCATTTGGTTAATGCATTTTCATGATTCTGCTCTGCTATGACCAGGAGAAATAGAAAATATTTGAGTAGCGAAAGTTCCTTTCACCTTTATTCTAATGCTGATCAAAATGAAAATATTGAATTACGCTTATGTGTGTATAATTTTTAAAAATAAAATTCGTAATGATATGAAATTGAAAAAAGTGCTCGAGTTTTTCTTAAAATCCATAAATATCAGGTTACAGTGTAACGGTGTTGATAGATCTGGAAAATTTACCTGAAGACTGGGAGGCTTTGGTAAAGAAAATAGGACTGTTAAAGAGGCACTGTTTTGCAAGTGTATTCGAGAAATATTTTGATTTTCAAGAGGCATATTTTGATTCACCAGAGGATAGTACGAAACTACAAAAAAGGGCAGTCATTGAGTACCGAGATCAGGAATATATGTAAGTGCTCCGTATTATGTTTATCTATGAAATACCGAACTTTAAATTCAAAGAAATCTATGTTATTACGCAGGTACGTCGAAGCAAAAAGTGATCGAGTCACGGTAGTCTATAGTACCATTTTCAAAGACGAGGATGATATGGTAATTGGGAAAATGTTTTTGCAAGAGTTGAAAGAGGGTAGAAGAGCAAGTCATACAGCGCCACAAGTTTTGTTTAGTCATCGTGAACCCCCATTGGAATTACAGGATTCTGGGGCACCAATCAGCGATTGTATTGGATACATAACCTTCGGTGAGTTAAATTATCAGTGCGAATGATCGTGATCACGTGCATTTTTCAGAGTCAATAATACCAAATTTCCATTTCAGTTTTATTTCCTAGGCATACAAATAGAGAAGCTCGCAACAACACTATCGACTTAATACACATGTTTAGACATTATTTACATTATCATATTAAGTGCAGTAAAGTTTACATTCACTCACGAATGCGGACAAAAACTAGTGACTTTTTGAAAGTCCTAAACCGTGCAAGATCTCAACCTAAGAATACTGAAAAGAAGACAATTACGTAAGTTACTTGTCGAATTAATTATGCAATATACAATAATGATGATATATATTATAATATAGTACAATCAATCTCCAAGTTCTCAAAAAGTTGTCAAAAGGAAATTAATTTTAAAGTTTGGTACCAAATCGTTTGAATAGTCTACACGCAAAGTCTAAACCATGGTTGTAAATACAATACGAAAACTCAACGGTTCCGATTCTTTTTAGTATCGATTTCAGGCTCGTTCCGGACGCGGTTTCCGGGACAGAACGATACTCTGGGTTCGTTCTTATCCGAAACGAAATTTGAACCATAAATTAGTTCCGTAACTGCAGTTTTTGGCATTAGGATATGTATGTACATGGTTCCTTCTTCCCAGTACACAGTGCTACCAACCTTAACTAACTAACTATACACTATATCTCTCCCTATATATAAAGAGGATATAACCTTGATTCGTGTAATTTGAATTTTTGATTGAATTGTCAATAAATTTCTTAACGTGCAACGTGCTTCGATTATAAACCGCATTATCATTCTGAGACTCTATAGTTTCTGTGTTACCTTGTATCACAAACATACATTTTTACAAGTGTGCCTTTAGTTACGGTTTTTTTGTTTAAATTGATACTCTCCTCAGCGAAAGGTATAAAGAAAGGTATAAAGAAGACGCAATTGTGACCCATTTTCGAGAAAATTGCATTTTAAGTATTGCGAACGGATGGTCATCGAGCCGGTGTAAAAATATTTCGACGTGTCGGTAGCTCTCTGATAGAGCACTTGGCTGATAACCGAAAGGTTAAGCGTTCTTTATTCTTCAATATTTTCTTGTATGTATGTTGTCAACCAAAAGCTACTCAAAATATATTTATGAAATTTATTGAATGAGTCACTGCATCCACTGGTATTTCGTATTTATTATGGAGATTTTCATTTAAAACACTTTGTTCCTACTTTAATTTTAAAATATAAATACTAGAAACTATTGAAGAATAAAGAATTATAAAAAAAATGCATAATTTTCCAAACGAGTGATACTAAAAATACAATAAACAGAGTTTTTATCAAAAATGAGGATCAAATAATCCTTAAATGACATAAATATAAAAAAGTATAATAAGCAAGTATTTTGATCACTAAAACATATATAAAAAAAGGTACGGATACCGAGAATCGAACGCGCAACCTAGCCGCTATCAGTCAAGTGCTCTACCAACAAGCTACCAACGCTTCGAAATAATTTTACACCGGCTCGATGACCATCCGTTCGCAATATTTAAAATGCAATTTTCTCGAAAATCGGTTTAAATTACGTCTTCTTGATTTTTCTCAAAAAACTTCTGGTACGTACCTTTGATTAAGCAGAGTATCAATTTTAACAAAACAAAAAAGCGTACCTAAAGGTCCCCTTGTTAGTGTTGTCATATTCCGCACTAAATATGTTGCCTTTCTCCTGTCTTTGAGCTAAAACAACGTCGCCTACTTTTATTTCGGATTCTTTAACTCTATTCCTCTCATCATAATAATCTTTTTCGTTCTATTTCATAAACGCAGCTCTTTTTTTGACACTTTCATCTAACTTGACATAGTCTTTTATTTGCGGTAGGTTTGTTTTTATTTCCCTAAGAAATAATAATCGAGCTGCAGAAACTTCAGTATTCGAATGAGGCGTAGACCTGTGCATTAAAAGAAAATCGGAAAGTTGTTCGTGCCAATCTCCTTTTTCGGCCATTAGCCTGAGGCCCGTTAGGAGCCGTATGTGACACGCGTATACCCATCACGTTTCTCCAATCATATAGATACAAATAGAATGCAAAATTGCGATCTCATAATACCGATTATAATAGTCGACCGCGAGAAGTATATACTCTTTTGTTGGTAACGGACCTAACAACTCTGTCGCTAACGCCTCCCATGGATTATCTGGCAACGAATTCCGTTTTAGAGGTGCAGGTGTTGCAGTTTATTGTGCCAATTGACATCCGTAGAACGCTTTTACATGATTTTTTGCGTCTTTGTTGATATTGTCCAACCATACTCTGGTAGACAAACTGTTTTTTATCGCAACAATTTCAGGATGGCCCTCATGCGTGATTGCAAGTGTCCTGTATTGTAAATTTTTTGGCATTAAAATTTTGCTACTTTTTAAAACGATGTTTTCACAAACACACAGCTCATCTTTTTAGTATTCTAAATTTCAATTTTTTAAGCGCACTTCAATTTCCAGAAATTAAGGCTTTTCTAACTTCGCGCAAAACGGCATCTTTCTTCGATTCAATTTCAATTTCTTCAATTTGAATGTCTTATGGAGTAGCTTCAAATGTTACCCACCGAATATACCCAAGTGATTATTTTTCCATGTAGGAATATTTTTTCCCACATTTTGATAAACGTCTGAGGCCTCGCCACCTTTTTTCAGCCAACTGAGTCAAAACGCAAGCAATTCAGACTGGACTTGTATGAGCTCCTACTCGTATACGTACATTTAGGTCAAAGATACCAACTGCGTATGTTATTGAAACTGATTTAATTTCTTGAATGCTTGATTTTCTTTCGGACCCCAATCAAACTTTACTCGTTAAGCGACGCAGCAGTTCACTTATTGGACCCAAATTCGAAACATATGCGGCAACAAAATGACCAAACCGAGAAAACTACGACCTTCGGCGGGATTTTCCGGATCTTCGAAATTTAAAATAGCATCGACTTTTGATTCTACAGTCCTGCACTCAGAACCCGATATCTGATATCCTAAAAATTGCGCTTCTTTAAGACCGAATTTACATTTTTCTTTATTTAAAGTCAACCCTTTTTCTTTGAATCTCTCGAAAACCCGCTTAAGATTTTTATCGTGCTCTTCCTCGGTTTTTTGAAATACCAAAAAATCGTCGATAAATTTCGTAAGCCCTGGTAGACCTGCTATGACATCACGCATTATTCTCTTATCAATTTTGGGTGCACAGCAAATAGCGGACATCGATTTTTTGTATCGATATAAGCCAAATTCTATTACAAATGTTGTCATATTTCTCGATACCGTTTCTAATTCAATTTGATTGAAACCTAACCTAATGTGTAAAGTAGAAAAATAATCAATCCTTTTCTATTTAATGCAAAATGTAATCTAAAAATGACGAAGGGTGTCGCTCCATCACAATACCTTCGTTAGCTTTACGCATGTCGACACATAGGCGCATTTCTCCGAGTTTTTTTTCATTACCGGATTTACCGGCGATATCCACGGTCTAGGCCTATTAACTCTTTTATTAATGTGTAGTCTCAAATCATTCGACACTTGCCTTTTAGAATCACATTTTAATTTAAACGGAATTATTTGAAGCAGTTGTGCCACCGCAGGAACCGATTTACCGATCGGCAATCTTGAATAATTGTTGTAATTTTCCGATTCCCTCAAATAATTTTTTATATTTCTCTTTTATTTCTACATTTTTTAGTTGTAATTCAAGACCGATGTTCAAAATTCCTAATCTTATCGCCGTATCGTAACTCAAGAGTGGACTTCCCGTAACCCTCATAACTACGAAAGTCGTACACGTTTCTTTGCTACCGATTCTTATATCACAATCGAATTCTCCTGTAATTTCGACAGCTTTACAATTACCATAAGGATAAAATGTTTTATTTAATATATTCCGTGACTTACATCTAATACCCTGATCTTTACACAAAGCCCAAGTTACCGCATAGATAATATTACAAAACGAATCTGAATCTATTAGCAAAACTAATTTAATACCGTCTACCTTAGCATCCCTGAACCGTCCATCTCCGTCGAATCATGGTACCATCGGCCTTATTTTCAAAACAAACACGTAGTTTGTTTGGTTGAAATGGGATAGCCCATTTGTTGCCGCTTCCATTTTGATTGTCAGTTCTGCAAACTGACGCAAAGTTCCTTACCTACAGTCTGTCAAGTTAAAGCGTGGGTGGCTTTACTCGCAGTCGGTAAGGTGTATCGACATGATTTTGGTGTCAAAATATTAAGAAGAGCTCCCTC
>NC_046666.1:101265084-101265292 GCF_010883055.1 Belonocnema kinseyi | reverse complement strand
AAGAGGGAGCTCTTCTTAATATTTTGACACCAAAATCATGTCGATACACCTTACCGACTGCGAGTAAAGCCACCCACGCTTTAACTTGACAGACTGTATCCCCACTATTACCAGGTTTCAGGTCATTTTTTATTACTGTTTATGTGTCCAGAAAAACCACATCCATAGCACTGCACATCTTGTGGCTTTCCTTTTACTGCATTGCCTG
>NC_046666.1:101257203-101265074 GCF_010883055.1 Belonocnema kinseyi | reverse complement strand
TTTTTTTCATTTGAACAATGGTTATTAAAATAACCATGTTCAAATTGTTATTAAACTGTTATTAAATTCGTGTACTTGCATGTAAGTCAGTACGAGGTGGCTTTTTTAGTCTCAGAATACAAGTTTTGGGTAAAAATGAAAAAGTTCTGAAATTCTGCTCGAGTTTTAAAAATATCATTAAATTTGTAAATAATTATGAAAGTCAGTACGACAATGTGTTTAAATTCGTAGAATTCAAATTTTAAGTTAAAAATGCAAATTTGAATTAGCCATTAAAATATTAAAAATTTTATGAAGTTAGTAAGTTTCCATAAAATTTGATGAAAAGTGAGTTAAAAGGTTTTTATTTGAGCCGCATATTACAAATGAGTACGTCAGGAATTTTGGCATCACATTTTTTTGGAATTTCGATATTTCCGAAACTATGTAATGAATTTTAATAAAAATTCTGGATGTTATAGATAAAAGTATACGCTTTAAAATAAAAATTAAAAACTTTTTTTATTTTGACTAAAAGAATGTTCAAAAAATTTTTAATTCAGTTTTTTGTCAAGAAGGGTAAAGATTTCTCTGTTCTTGTTAAGAAAATTCAATTCCTTATAATTCCACCTTTAATTAAAAGAAATATTAATGGTGACTCTTCTAGATCACGAGATAATGTCATTTTAGTGGGACCTAGCGCTGCCGCCGCGCTTCTCTCCCAGTATCGCACAGTGGGAAAACAGCACATTTTTATAGAAAACAGCCAGACATAAACTATTTATTTAAAGAATTTCAAATTCATTAAAACCTGAAATAAATCGATGCAATAAGTAACTAAAAATTATTCTCAGTCGGTTAGATTAACAAAAAAGTGCTTTCTGAGTGAGTTCCCCTTGCCTCTCTTGTATTGGGATGCTTTCTGAGTGAGTTCCCTTCGCCTCTCACATATTGCGGTGCTTTCTGAGTGAATTCCCCTTGCTACTCACATATCAGTGTGCTTTTTTAGCAATTTTCCCCCGCCTCTCATATGTTGGAGTGCTTTCTGAGTGAGTTCCCCTTGCCTCTCACATATTGTGGTGCTTACCGAGTGAGTTCCCCCTGTCACCATATATTGGGGTGCTTTATGAGTGAGTTCCCCTTGCCTCTCACATATTGGGGTGCTTTTTGAGTGATTTCCCCTTGCCTCTCACATATTGGAGTGATTTTTGAGCGAGTTCCCCTTGCCTCTCACATATTGGGGTGTTTCTGAGTGAGTTTCCCTTGCCTCTCACATATGGGGGTATTTTCTGAGTGAGCTTCCCTTGCCTTTCACTAATCACGTTTTCCTTTAAGACTTCTCTCTATTTCGAATTCAAAGAATTCCGTGGAGTCAGAGTATTGTCTACACTGTATTTTATTGTCATCGATTGGGATAAAAGAATGAAAGCTTCTGGTATCTGATCGCTTGAGCTTTTCCAAAGCGACTCTTTAAATTTCGAGCTTTTTTATTGTGATCTTTCTCAGATCAGAAAAGCAACTTTATTTTAGGTAAAGCCTCAGTGCCCCATTCGTATAAATTATTGGCTATCAAGATTTGTTTGCTGCTTGGACGCTGTAAACTAGCTCGACCAGCTTCTCGCTTAAGAGTTCCTCCAATACCATCGCACGGACTTTTACCGTGAGACGTAGCAAAGAACTTCCAGCGTGCTTCAATTCCAAAATCACGCTGTTGACATGCGTGATTTTTAAAGTTGCTCTTGTTCTTTTACTGAGATGCTGCACCGTCGATAAAATAAATTGATTTTCGAACTTGTGCGTGCTTTGCCTTCCACTCTCCATAAAAAATGTCAACTGCGCTAGCATTATGCTCTATATCCGAAATAATTGCATAACTTTCACAAACAACTCTGTTACCCTGTCTGAAGAACAATACAGCGGGATGCACATTAATCTGTTGTTTATTCCAATATTTACGCTGTATTGCGTCTTGCATTACAGTTTCTTGATTTTGCGCGAAATCAAAGAGTATTATAAATACCCCCGCCTCAAGAGAATCTTTAGAGTCCTTAAAAAATTGGCTTAGACTTTTCGCAATGGAGTCATGTTTAAGAAGATTGACCAGATGTTTAGCGAGTTTCTCTTAATATAAATCGCTTTTATCGCAAGAAGTTTGTAGGGAAGCACAATCTGTCGAAGTCCAGGCATTGTACGTAACGCTTTCAATAAAGTTGTTTTTAAAAAGCTTTCGCACTTTCGCAGTTTCGTAATCAGCAACAAGCTCATATAAATTTGCTCCATGAATCAATAACTTTGTATTTTCATGAATTTTGAAAAAAGAAATGGAATGTGTTCCACTAGCGCCAGCAAAAATACATTCCTTAGGCCGTAATTTCGCAAACTTTGAAAACCCAATTTTCAAGTTCGGAAACTTTTATTTGAAGCTTATATAAAATATTTTCAGGTTTCATAAAATTAAACGTTTTTGTATCAGTTTTTTAGAGTCGTCGACTTTGTTCACAGACACAGTCTTTTTCCCCAGGTAATTTTCGACTCACGTCACATTTATAGTAACAGTTTTTAAAAATTTCAACTGTGTCTTCTGATAACTTTTTGCCTGGCCTAGGGTTTGGGGATGTTCCAATACCAGTTGTTGTGTGCAATTGTACAGCTTTACGAGGTAAACTGTACGGCACTCCAAAATCAGATTTTATTTTCTGAATTCACTAACCGTTTGGGACCATAGTCAGAAGTTGGGCTGCATAGGATCTATTGGGTTTTTTATTTAATAGTTCCTTAATTTCGTTCGTTAAATCTTCTGTCTTTCTTACTATTATCCACTTCAATGTACTTAAACACCTTTTCCAATTGTACATTGAGAGTTGCCTTAATCTCAATTACGTTCTGAATTTGTGCAATTTTTGTTCGAAGATCTCTACTCTTTACAATGGAGGAAATTCCTCAAATCTATAGGATTTAATTTAATTTAGAAACATCTTTTTCCCTTTCGGTATCTACTTCTAACTCTTTAAAAAAGTCATCAAATTGAGGTAAATCTCCAACCAATTCAAAATTCATTTCCTCAGGAGAATCTTCAGCAGATTGAGATGAATGCTCTACTTCATCATGAAATGAAGAAGAACCTCTCTGATTTTTTATTTCTAATCGACATGTGGTACAGATGTATTTGTCTAAGCCAACGGAAAACTTTGCACTGATTGATTGTGAAACAATTTAACGATTTATTCGCGGCATCTTTTCTTCAATAATTCCATAAATTAGCCTTATCCTTAACGAGAATTCAGACTAAAAATGACTAAACGTGAATTTGAGGTTGCGAGGATTTTCATTTGTCTCAAAGGCAATTGTTTTGCAGCAATAATTATAAAATAAATAATTCTGTTTGGTTAAAAAATATATTCAAGTGGCTCAAAACAAAACAGGCAAGAGGACGATACTTTTGTTTCGAGACAGCGTTCTCTCTAAGTATTCATAATAATTATGAACATTAATTTTCATAAACAATTTCTGTTAACTAACACATATTGCGATCATTTTTTCATTATTTTTTTTTGTGAAATGAACTAGTACTGCCTGGCAAAAAACCCTGGCAGTCATGTTTTTCATAGCGTCAAAAGCTCTTAATTATATTCATAAGATTTTCTAAAAAAATTGTTTATTTTAATGTAAATATTCCCTAGAGACAAATTGCACATTTTGACATTATTTTATGAAAAGGCTTAGTTGCTTACGCAACAAAATCATGAAAAAATGGTCGAAATGTGTATTTGTTTATAAAAATTGTTTAAATAATTATTAAAAGTCGCCCATTACTAACTAATTGTAATCGCACATTAGTATCTGCTGTATTTCATACAAAACCTATGGATGTTAACTACCTAATCATTGCAAATGACGAAAAAATGAGTTTCGTTTCCATTAGTTTTTTTATAGCATTATTAACATTTTTTTGTTAATCTATCCTACTGAGAATAAGTCTTAGTTCTTACATCGATTCATGTCAGATTTTAATAAATTTGAAAGGAATCAAATAAATGTTACTTGACGGGCGGTTTTGTCCATTCAGTTCTTTTTTTTTTTTTTTTTTTTTTAATTAAAGATGAAATGATAAGGAATTGAATTCTCTTGAAAAGAAAAGATACATTTTTTCCCTTGACGAAAAACTGAAATGTTTTATCCATAACATTTACAATTTTTATTAAAATTCGTTGCGTAGTTTCAGAAATATAAATATTTCAAAAAAAAGTGATGCCGAAATTCAGCATAGCGTAACATCCGTATTTTTGCAATTTTTCAAAAATCCTTCGGACCCCAAATGTCTCTTATATAACACTGTAATTTGCCTAAGTTTACACAAAATCGAGCAACCACTTGCAGATCCTGATATTCCTGACGTATAAAGACCCAAGTTTTAAAATGAAAAGAAAATACTACGAGGGATGTACAAGGATCACAAATCCAATGTACATCACGGTTCACACTCTTCAGCCCGACCACATCCACTAAGCAATGAACTCCACGTAGACCCATAAGTATCCAAAATCTTCTTTCACACGTCCCTGTGTTGTCATACATTTTTTTCTTCCTTTACATCCATAAATATTATCGTGAAAGCTCTTGTGTTTCTATGGCTCCTTATATCTTTTCGCTTTAAAGTCTCATTGAGACATTCTTTTAATTATTGTCTCTGTCTACCTCTGAGTACGACACCCTTCACTATACCTAAGTTCATCTGTTTCGTTAAACATCATTTATCTATTCTCTGAAAATGACTAAACTATCTTAACAAATTTCTTTCACTCTTGTCAATCATTGATTCTTCTACACCATATTCTTCGAGAACCCATTATTTATTAACATTTTCCATTTACGTTTTACCACATATATTTCGCAGGAATTGCATACAAATCACGTTTTCTCTATTCCTATCCTTTTCTTGCTATGCCCAGGCCTCGCTACCATGCAGCACGTTGGGTGCAAGCACGGCAGGATTTGCAGTAAATTAGAAAAAATGGTTTAAAACCTGGAATTTCTGCATAAATTTCGACCCCAAACCTACAAGCACCAAACCCACAAACTAACAAGCCTTAACCCCACACCAATAAGCCTCAAACCCACAAGCTCGAAACCCACAACTAAAAAGCTCCAAACCCAGAAACTCTAAATCTACCAGCTCCAAACTCACAAATTCCAAATACACAAGATCCATATCCACAAACCTACAAACCCCAAACCCATACGCTCCATATCCACAAACGTACAAACCCACAAGCTCCATATCCATAAACGTATAAAAACCCCACACCCACGAACCCTACACTCACAAACCCCAAACTAACGAACCCCAAACCCACAAAGTCCATATCTACAAACTCCAAACCCACAAACATCAAACCCACATACCCCAAACCCAGCTTGTGGTTTGGGTTTTGTACGTTTGTGGATATGGAACTTGTGGGTTTGGGGTTTGTAGGTTTGTGGATATGGAGCTTGTGTATTTGGAGTTTGTGAGTTTGGAGCTTGTTGATTCGGGGTTTGTGGGTTTGTTGATATGGAGCTTGTGGGTTTCGGGTTTGTGGTTTTGGGGATTATTAGTTTGTGGGTTTGAGGCTTGTTTATTTGGGGTTTGTATGTTTGGGGACGAAATTTATGCCGAAATTCCAGGCTTTTAGCCATTCTTTTTAAATTTTGCTGCCTATCCTGACGTGCTGGCTCAATTCTGTGAATGCATTCGTGTTCAGCGACCCCAAACACATAAAGTATACACATTGGAATCCCAGTAGACTCCCAAAACCATTTTGTGCTCCTGTGTAATCTTTCTGTCCTAGTTTATACATCTAGATATTTCTGGATCTGTTTTTCTGTCACGAGTAAATAAAATTTCATGATACATAAAATCATCAACGTTGCATATTGTTTTTTCATCGCTTTCTTTAAACACAATTTTTATTTTATTCACGTTAATCTTAAAACTCATACAATCCATGCTGGTCGTATCCAGTCTGCTCAATATTATCTGCAAATCATCGACGTATGATGCCGTAACAAGCTTATTATCTGTAAATGCCAATCCACAAACCTTCACTGTCCCGAGATCAACACCTACTTCGTCTAAATAGCCAGAAGAGCATAATGCATCCTTGCATAACGCCTTGCTTAATATCAAAACAGTCACTCGGTTGTCCATTTACCCATACACTAGATTTAATACCATCATATATTGATTTTATTGATTTTATAAGCCAACCATTCCTTCCGTACTCTTTTAGGACTTCCCATAGTTTATTTCTATCCACCTTGTCGAAGGCTATTTTCAGGTCAACAAATGCAAAGGAAACTTATTTGTTTTTCTCGCACTTTTGTTGTGATCTGCGTCAAGGTAAACATCTGATCCACACATGATCTTCCTGGCATAAATCAATTTTAGACTTCCCAAGTATTTTCTTCTATTATTTTCATTAACATACGAACAAGTATTTTTGAATATATTTTTCCTACGGTACTTAGGAAGCTCATAACTCTGTAATTAATGCAAAAGACATGACTCCTATGTTCTTTCACCTTCAGTATCCTTATGTTTGACTAATTCAGTACGACTTCTTCTTTTACTAATCTTTTTAACCTATTTTCAAAATAATATCTTATAACCTTCAAAATAATCCTGATTTTTTTGTATCATCTTCAGCCCTGTTTTTATTTTTTCTTTTTTAACTCGTATCTTTGCTTTTCTGGTCTTATCTTTCTAATCATCTTGCAGTCTAGTCCTCTCTTCATTGTTAAGACCCTTTTTTCAGCTTTCTTGTGTACGCTTGTCTTTTCTCGTTAACAACCATGCGGATTTCATAATTCCACCAAGTATCTCCAGTCATTCTTCCTGAAACCGCAGTACCACACGCTTAAAATACTCTCTTAAATACGCTTCGCCGTAGTCTTATCGATGGGGAGACAATTCCTCATTCAGAACCTCTGATACCCTTGTATCTCTTACTAGCCTTCTCAGTCTGTGATCGACTACAACAGAGTGAATCATACTGTGGCTTTCACCTCTGTTCCAAGTATAGATGTGGATCATATTATACTTATACCAAGGATTAGTATTAAAAAAGCCTTTTTCTCAGCATAAGCTGATCAATTTCTTCCCGTTTACATTTGTTTTTGGATCTCCAAAATTTCCTAGTACCCTGAAAATACCTTCGCGTTACACACCAACACAGCCATTCTTATCACCGATTAAAATAATTCTTTACCGAATATCACAAGTACATAGAATATAATTCTTCCTTTAATTTAACTAAAATTCATTAAATTTTATAGTTCACTAAACAAAATTATACACGTTTTATTGGGAGCAAACAAAATATGGAAAAAAATTATTGTTTTTTTACTATTAAAACCTCAATTTTCAATTTTGTTGACAAAGTCAATTGCATTTGAAAGCTACTGACTTCAGCTTCAAAACCACGTTGGATTTTTTTAAATACATGAATTTTTGACAGATATAAAACTTTTTATAGCGAAGAATTTCGCTCAGGGTGGGCAATACTCGTTGACCGGCAGTTTATTTTCTTAATTGAACTTTTCGTCTTAAAATTCAAATTTATTTTTGGTTAACTGGAAGAGGGTACCGTGTTTTACTATTTTAAAGTAGAAAATTACTGCCGAACTTATTTCGAATTTATGTAAAATAAAATTATCTGATTTTTGTTGTAAGTTATTAACATGAATATATATAAAATTTAGTACACATGCTCTTTATGATGGTTATATAATGTGATGCAGATATGCAAATTCTGTTCTCATGTACAATGTTATGGTGAAACATAGGCGACAACAAAAGAAGTACACCAAACTCTAGCTTTCAGTCAAGTGTCGGGGGTTGCCTTCAAATAACC
>NC_046666.1:101235725-101257103 GCF_010883055.1 Belonocnema kinseyi | reverse complement strand
TTTATGCCAAGTCAACTTATGTTAAACTTTTAATTTGTTTAACCAAAAATAAAGAAGGGTAATTCGCATGGAGAAACACTAAGGTTTTTCTGATACAAATAATTATTCTTTATTCAATAAGGCGTGTGCTAAACTATTCATACATTTTATGATTCTAAATCCTATTCTAGGGATAATTTCTAAGAATAATAAAAAAATATATAATTGCCTTAGGATTTTATACGAGATTCTGCTTCTAATATTTATTTAATTGATTATATAAATGTTGCACACTTTAGTAATACGCGTCGTAGGACAGATAAAAAGAATATCAAATTCTCATTTAAACTCAACTTGTTTAACTCAAATTGCTAATAATTAAGAAATACGAAATATAAAATACCCTTCGGTAACGCTCGAGAAAATACAATTCGAATCTTCAGATCTAAAACTGGCAAAGTTTATATTAGTTAAGCTCCCATGGCTTCTTCTCAATAGAGGTAATAATGTTAATAATCTTTTTATTATACAATCCGGTAAACAGTGACCGTATTAGGCTAATGACCTTTGGCGCAGGTAAGAGAAAAGGGTCCCTAGCATAGGGGGGTGCGGGCGTAACACGTGTCTCGACACTTGTCGTCAGTGATTGCTCCTAAGGCACTCTGTGCGTAGGAGAGAGAGAATCGGGAGGATTAACCTGTAGGATATAAATGCCTATGGAACTTTGGGAACTCGAGTCCCTTAAGAAATTTAAGACTATTTGTGAGCTTCGCTGACAATCACAGCTTGATCAAGAGCCAAGGAGTCCTTGATGTTGCTCGGATAATCGAAAGGAGACGAACAAGTGCTTTAGCTTTAACTAGCTTTGAGAAAATGGTCAGACTTAGGACCGAAGAATTTAGGAATAAATTTATGGGCTCTTTGCCACGAGAAATCTCTCAAATAGTTACTGCGTTTTATTCTCAAAGAAAACTGTATCTGGATTTCGCATTAAATCTCGAATGATGGTGAAAATTCAGACAGTACTCTTTTGGACAGTTATAAGGAAGAGTCTTCCTTAGCTCTCTACTAGGAGTAAGAATCGAATTAGAAGACTTAGAATATTTCTATGAAAAAAAACTTGGAGAAATTTTCTAAGATACTTCTCTTTTCAAAAAGGGGATGGTTGGAAGGCAGGATAAGGAGGAAAACAGTCCTCCATATCTCCCTTCAGGTTCACCCCTTCCGATCTTCGCATTTCCAGGAAGGCTGAAAACGGCGTGACTGAAAGCGAGAGTTTAGTGTACAAACATGTAAGTCTTTTTTTTATTGCATGCATTAATTCAAAAAGGTTGCGAGTGGTATCATTAACTTCCACGATTCTATACTGACTAGCCTTAGATAAAATCTAATTAACTGTATGATTTTTTCTGTTACAGAGGTCGAACATTCATAAGAAAAGAATGAGTGTAACATGTCAGTCAAGAAAATTGTGATGAAATTGGTTAAGTTGTTGCGAGAAAAGTTATTATATTGTCTTGGATTCCTATTAGGAACAGTCTTCTATCTTACTGGGGTTCACTATGAGGTAGACTTGACTTATAGGGCCAGCAAGCTGAAAGCTTCGTACCTCAAATAGTCCCAATTTTTTTGCGATTCAAATTGTAGTATATAATTTCACAAATGTTAAACTACCAAACTATGGTATTCCTAATTTTTTTCCATCTTTACTAAAAAAATGATAATGCAATCTCACGTTAACTTAAAATGGAAAGAACTTCTACTGTTGCAGCTGTTAACGTTTTTTACTTGGTTCTTATAAATTTAATTGTATAAGAATGGATGCAAATTCTTAACTTTAATTGACGATTAATAAAAAAAACACTGTCAAATTCAATCAGTGCAAAGGACATTAGATATGAAGGGCATTTCATCTCATATAAACGTTCTCCCTGACGCAAATGTCTTTCGATTTTCTTCACTTTGTGGTAAATTGTAGTATTATACGACCTTCACTGGCGTGAGACCAATTTTCAATGAAATGTTATAGCGTTAAAACCAAAACAAATCAAGTTTGAAATTAACGGATTCTTAAAAGAAAATTGGTCAAACTCTACTACGTTGTACCATTCATTAAATAAAAAATATATATTTCTCATAAATATATGTCCTTTCTATAATTATTTGAAATTTAAAATTTTCAATACCGAATACCTTTAAAAAATCTACCTTTAGATTTTGATAAAATGCATATTAAAAGAAACCTTAGAATTACATATAAAAAAGTGAAGAATTCTGAAGACGGTTCAAGCTGGTTAGTTCCTGATTTCAAAGTTTTCGAGTTTAACCATTAAATAATTTTTGAAATTAATATCTCAGAATTTCCTGAAATGTCTGCACGGTTATAAATTACAAATTCGAAGTTTTCTTTTAAGATGCGATTTATCAAAATCTAGGAATACGTGTTTTAATATATTCAGAATTTCAATTTGTTGGTTATAAACATTATAGAAAGGACATATATTTTTAGAAATGGTTAGCATTATCGTACAGCTTGCCAAGTTTCTATTCAAATCCGTTATTTACAAACCTTTTTTGGCTTGTAATTGAAAGGTGGCAGTCCAAAAGGTGCTAAGGGACATTTTGACGAAAAGGGGTTTATTGGCCCAAAAATTATTTTAAAATCAATTACACATCCTATTAAAAGGATTTGCTGAAAAGCGCATTTTTTAGTACAGTAATAAAAAGTTATTATGCCGCAGGGTGTCAACCTATAACTTGAAAACTTTTCAAATTTTCTTTCTTTTTGAATTACGAAGTTTTTTGTCATGTAACTAGTTTGATTTTTATTCGCCAACAAAATTAATTTGAAGTATTGTTAAATTTAATATAAAAATAATCACATTTAATTACTTTTAAGAGCAAAAAAGCGAAATAAGTCTGAAATGAATCATTTGTTTGGATAAAAAATGGTTAATTCTCATTCAGCATTCCCATACCTCGAAAGCATACATTTATTTGTGTAAAAAATCAAAAATTCTACTTTTGAACCCTACCGTGGACCGATATTTAAAACCTGTAAAATTGTAGCGTCAGCATTTTAGGTCGATTTTCTCGGAACTGAATAATATTTTTAAATTAAACTTTATTTACTCATATTCACAAACTCAGTATCACGGAAGCATGTTTTTTTTTAACTAAGAATTTAATTTTTTAGATTAATCCGCAGTCGTTCCCGCTCCAATTTCAGTTTAGTGTCTGTTTCAGATTGTCAACTTCCACATCTATTTCTGATCAATATTTTTTGGCCTCCAATAAGTAATACTTCAGCTCGGAAGTGCATTTTTTAAAAATCTTTTGATGGTGATTTTACAGAATGTTTTTTCGCTCTCCTCTAAAGTTGCCAAAATTCCCCTTAGAACCTTTTGGACTGCCATCCTTTAATTTTATTAAACTTTAGTTTCGTTTTTCTAAACATACATTTTTTCGGTTTTAAGCCAATAAAATTTTATTTTAAAATGTTCTGCAGATAAAAGTGTACCAAGTTCCACCCTTCATATATCGGTAGCCATGCAATATGGTGTTTCATGGGTTTGCATCTACAATAACGGCTCTTATTACTACAATTTACCATATTTTGAAAAAAATAGAGCAGTATATTGTATATCGAGTAGGAGAAGGTTGGAAACTCAAGCGAGTGTGAAGTTTACTTTTCCTACTAGTTGGAAAAGTAAACTCACTTCGACCACTGTGACGTCATCAGTTGAGGAATCGACAACTTCGTCGTTCCTCAACGACCGCCTTAGCCGCGTTTCCATCGCAGGTGTCGGACAAAGACGTTTGTTTTTTCTCAGTGCGCCCATATGAAATGGAATTCCCAAACTACATTTTGTCGATTTATGTACAGTACCTATGTACCTCTCCATTTTCTAAAGTTCCGGAGTTGTAATATGCGGTATTACACGACTGGGAGCTTGATCGATTGATAAATAGAAAAATAGTTTTAAGCGCTTGTGTTAGTACTCAGCGACATGAAATTAAAGATTCTTTTTGACGAGCAAAACATAATTTTTACTCCACACAATCAATTGTCTATTCCAGATTATTCCACAATCTGTAATGTAATCAGCCAATGTAATATTATTGTTTTATAATATAACATTGAAATGTACACAGCAAGTTATAAAAACTTACATTTTTCCATGATTGTTTTGATTCGGCAAACGTTACGAAAACTTAAACCACAAATAAAAAAGATACAGTAATTCAATTTACAACTGGACTTTTGGAAGGATTTACTTACTTCGGGATGTTTTTATATCTCGAACAAGTTTCCTTATTTGGTTTATAATATATTACGTAGAATTATCTTTAATTGTTAAACGTGTTTTCTGTAATTTCCTTTCAGCTAGCTCACAAAAATAATTTTCTTAATAAGTTCGCACGCCAATGTGTGACATAAAATCTAAGAAGATAGGGTTAAAGACTGATGGTTGGCTGAATTTCTCCTCAATAAGTCAATAATTGCAAGATTAGGAGAAATTTTTTTACAGAAGGCACATTTTATTAATTTACAATTTTCATAACTAAAAATGCTTTTACTCGAGAGGTACACTTTTCCCCGAATTAGAATAAAATTTAATGCTCCTTACAGTAACGGTGGAAAGTGTTATACTATTTTTAATGATTTCGCTGCGCACTATGATTGAATAATTTATATATCTCGATTTTATCCTTCCACGATAAAACTGCATCCTAATTATGAAGTTTATATGATATTTGAAATATATCCATGTTAAGTGTTCTATTTAAATTATGCATTTATGAAGCCTATATCGCATTAAAGAGAATGGCAATTTTAATTGTTAAAGATGAATCCATCGATTTAAGTAAAAGCATTAAATATTAACAACTTTAAGCAAACATCATGAATAAGCATTCTCAAAAAACGCGATTTAGTATCTTAATCATATAATATATTACACGATTGTTTTAGTAACATCATTTTTTTTATTTTTCACTTTTTCGTATCGGCTTATATATTAATAATTATGATATAGTAATAATAAAAATAAATATTGCCAACTTCACATTATTTAATTTTAGTAGTATTGCAAAAGTGTTTTTTCGTATTTGTTTACGATTAAGGGCATGTGATACTTAGTCGTGTGGTTAATCGGGTACAGTTCCCCCGGCTTTTTTTCCACAAGAATGAAAATTTTTAAAACCTGAATTCGGAGTTGCTATAAAATATCATAACGGACGTCCCCGGAATTTTTTTAGGGATAATAACAAAATTTTATTGTGCTGAATAAAAATGTTATGCATGTGCATTATTTTGAGGTTAGGGTCGTTTTTCAGCTCTGTCATTCCGTTAATTTGGAAATTATTTATGAAATAAACTTTTTTGATTGCCTAAAAACAAGGTTAGTTCCGAGACATTAGTTACTATGTTTATTTGTAAGTCTAAAGTTTTCGGCCAAAAATATTGTTTGGAAGTCACGCTCGGGAGAATTGTAACACACATAATCTCGAAAATTTTTAAGAGAAAATATTTATTAATCTAAGAAAAAAGCCGGGGGAATCTAACACTAATCAAATCGATACTAATTCCTAAGCACCATGGAAATTAATCGAATTTAGCAAAATTAAAATTTGTTGGAATTAACCTACAAAAAAAGTGTGCAGGGAAGTCCTTGGCAAACACATGTATGCATGTTTTAGAAAACACATTTATGCATATTCTCATAGACCGTATAGAGAAGTGAAGATGCTGATACTAATCGTTTGGGTCGGGCCGGAAAGAATTTGGTATACAAGTTACAATTTTTTGGAAACGTGGAAAATCTCTTTACGGTAAACTGCACTAAGGAATATTTGTATGGGCTTAAATTCATAGAACTAGAAAGTGACGTGGGAGTTTACAGCGTGCGTGTTCGTCACTTTCTACATACATGAGTTTTGGAAATGTTATCTTGAATAATCTAAAGGATAGTTACCGAAAAGTTGGCCACTTAAATCCCAGTCATTTGCAACTTTATGTCAATTCAAAAATAATTAATCAAACTATTCAAAATATGCCTTAAAATGGTTGATTTTACAACTGGCTCATATTTTTGCATAGTTATAAATCGATGTATCCACGTTGATCCAAAATAATAATAATTATTTATAAATGCTGAAGATTGAATCAAATAAATCGTTAAAATACTCATTTTTTGATATTTTAACATATTTGACTAGTTCTGTATATATTTTTTAAAGATTTTTTGAAATTCTTATTCATTTTTATGCCCGTATGTCACATCATCCGGCATTTAGGTTGGAGCTACAGGGTGGACACATGTCAGGGAAGTCAGGGAAAATAAAAATTCAAATGGTTTTTATAATCTTTTAGATGCAGCACCTTGTAATGAAAACACGTATTGAAAAAAGTCGATATCTACATAGATGGAACTTACTTATAAAATAGGTACATGGTACTTTTATGCATAATTATTTCTAACCCATAATCGTTACAAAAATAACCACCGCAATATATAAGCTAAAATTGTAAAATCTTTTATTAAAATTATTTTTGAGTCTGTGTGTGTAGATTCAAAAAATATAATTTACCTCTTTCGATGCATGTTTTAATGCCTGCTAACAACCTCAAGCACAACAATTATTAACAAGAGAAATCCATTTTTATATAAAGAACAATCTAAATTTTCAGAACGATTCAAAATTTGCTGAAAGTAGACTTTTTCTATAGTAATTTTTTCAAATAGTTATTAAAACTATTTTTAAAGGTAAGTTGAAATAACTGTAAAACCCTAAAAAGTACTTGTGTATGCTGGGATGCTGGAGATGTACAGGTATCTTGTAAAATACAGTTTGGCATTCATCTGTGTAATAACCTATGAGAACCGTTAACCCAAATCACATTCACAAAAAAATACACCCCTTTCTGTACATAATTGTGATATAATACCAATAAAATTAAAACTAACTTTACGACAAGGGTAGTTTTCTGGCGTTACTTAAAGTTGATTCATTATAACATTGAATCGATAAAAAAATCATGTGACCGATTTACCTTGGATAAGGTCAAACTAGTATGAGTTTCACTAAGGTAGATGTCCAAAAATGTAAATATTCTTACCACCAATCAAATTCAGACCAATTTCTCGACAAGGGTTTTTTTGGGGAATGCTAGAATTTCATACCTTAGAGCATTGGGTCAGTCGAAAAACCAGGTGACTGATCTACCTGGATAAGTTCGAAATTTGAGGAGTTTCGATAGTAGCAGAGTCGAAAACATTCTCAAATGTCTTCTCATCAAACTTAGTCATATTTAACGTTAGGGGTGGTTTCTTGGAGTAGTTAGAACATGAATCCTTACCATGTTAATCCGCTGGAAAAATCAAGAAACCGAACTACCTTAATAAAATCGAATTTTCACAAGCTTGATTCTTGAATGTTTATTAGCAGAAACACCACGACCCTTTATTTGAAGGAAAGAATAAATCGGCGACTTGATATTTTTTGACAATTATTTACAGGACGGGATGGATTTTTTGTGCGTGTGATTTGGGCCAAAGGTTCTCATAGGTTATTACACAAATAAAAGCCAAAATGTATTTTACAACAAACATATAGATCCCCAGTATCCCTAGTCACACGAGTGCTTTTCAGGGTTTTAAAATTATTTCAACTTATCTTAAAAAAAAGTTTTAATAACTATTCGAAAAAATTATTTTAGAAAAAGTCTGCTTTCAAAAAATTCCGAATCGTTCTGAAAATGTAGATTGTTCGTTATATGAAAATGGATTTTCCTCGTTGACCCTCAAACGGCACACTGGTGCGGATTCGCGCTAGCAAAAATTTCAAAGCGCTGATATGCTTTCTAGAACTATTTTCAAGATACTTACCCGCAACGTTAAATATGTCCATATCCCCACCGACAAATCACTTGTGAACAGAATTTTATCTGCAAGCAGCCAAGTAAGTTACTGCAAAAATTTTAAGTGGTGCAAATTCACACTAGTGTGCCGTTAGAAGGTGCCAAGTCGTGTTTTACGAAAATTGTTAAAAAGTTTTTTCTGTGCCTAGCACAAGATCTTTGATTAAAGGTAAGTTAATTTCATCATAACTATGTCTACGATTTAAAAAAATATTATAAACAATAATAAATAACGTTTCATATGTCAGTAAAATTATTGCATGAAAAGCACAAATTTTACAATTACTTACTATTGTTAGACTCTAATTTGATATAATAATTTTTTTTCAACAATCGTTTTTTTCATATCAAGAATGGCGAAGGAAAGACTTCATAACAATTTGCGAAGTTCTAGCACTGTTCTACAGACATTAGTAGAGGATTCTGAAGATGATGTAGGCAGCAGCGCAGATAAGGAAGGAGAGGATTTCTGCATATCTGACAATATTAGCAGTGATGAAGCAGCTGATGCAGCAAACTCTGGTGAGGATATTGGTAATTTTTCCGTTGACGACGATAATCTCGAAGGTGAAGCTGAACCCGCGTCGAAGAAAAAGCGTTTGCGTGAGATTGCGGAAAGACTTCGCGCGCGCAGTCGTCCGTGAAAAATTGTACGAGTACCTCAGCCTACTTATAAGTGGTCTGAAATGGAACCCGACAGGCTTGGTTGGCGATCAATTGGTTATGTAACGTATAATGTTTCTATGAAAAACGTAGCAGGCAATGAAAATATTCCATTAGAAGCTTTTCGTGCATTGTTCAGCGATAATATTTACGAAAAAATTGTGAATCGTACGAACGAGAAAATCACTCGTGAAGTGACACGTCTAATGGTCGGCGGTAATACTATGTAATTCGCTTTGATGACAAAGATACTCGCATCTAACATAGAGCTAAGGATAAACTAGCACCAATGAGGGTAATCGGGGAAATTTTCCTTAAAAATTGTATCGATAACTACGAGCCATCGACCGAGAACGACGATGTTCCAACTTATTTTGTTAAAAGTTTAATTAATATGGCTTCTATTTCTGGCTCATGGAGAACTATAACTATAGATAACTGTTTCACGCCAATACCTCTCTTTGAGTCGTTAAAAAGTTATTACCAAATGCGAGTTGTTGGCACCATCCGAAAAAAGACGCTATGTACCGACTAGTATGAAAGCGAAAGCTGCTATAGAGTTCTGGATCTCTTTTTTCAAATAATCTAACGCTCGTTTCATATGTTCGACGAAAAAATAAAATCGTACTTTTGCTGTTATCTGCTCATTATAAATCTGACATCAATGCTCAAACAAGTAAACCTGAATTCATTATGTCGTATAATGCTTATAACGGTGCAACGGACTCATTTGATCAAAAGTGCCATCATTTCACTACCGCTCGACGCACTCTCGTAGATGGCCTCTTAGATTTTTTTATAATATGCTTGACCAGGCTGATATAAATTCCTGTATTTTGTATAATATCAAAGCCGAAAATCCAAAACTCGTGCGATCTAAGTTTCTGAAAGAGTTAGTTTACGGTTAAGTAGAGCCTCACTTGCGTCGACGTTTATAATCGCGAACAATACGTGCGTCTTTCAAGAAAGTCATTATGAAGGTTTTGACCGTAGAAATGCTAGTGATACCTACTTTAAGTGTCATTCGCGAATGTACAAGAGGAAGATGTGCTTTTATGCGATACCGATGCGGAAGGCCGTAGGCGAATGAAATGCCCGAATTGTCTTCGCAGAATGTGCGACGATCACAGAACTTCTGTCTGCGTTGACTGCAATGGTTTTAATGAATAATATTCAGTGATATTTGTCATAAGAGTAATAGTTTTACCATAATGGAACGTTAATATTTTTTAAGACTTAAGTAATAAAACTTTGTTTTTTTTCTCTCTAGAGATTTCTTTGTACTTTTACTCTTTCCTAGTGCACCCTCACATTTCACATCACCGCTCTGATGCAGGTCACTGATTAATCTTGTTACCAATCACCCATTTGAAGAGCTACACAAAGTCATTATAAAATTATTATTTTCAAAAATTTACATGGAAAACACTATTTTTACAATGATATTCTCGTATATTTTATCGCACTGATATATTTTTTTTATGAAAGAAAATATATTTTAATAAAGAATCGCGCTAGTTTTATTTCAATACCTTTAATTTTTTACAGATTATGATTTTTTTTAAATACCTATTTTTCAAGACAATTTTTTGTAAATAACAACTTTGTTATAACTTAATATGATTTTCACTGAATTTGAGCTACCCCAATGGATTGGGCGAGAAAGTTTACCCCAAAAATCATGTATTTATAAGCATATTTTGAAAATTATTTTCATCTTTAAATCTAGAGATAAAATCACAAAATCCCAATTCGCACCAGTGTGTTGTTTCCGTATGCTGAGTTGAAGTGTGCCATTTGAGGGATAAGAATTGTTGTGGTAAAAGTTGTGTAAAGGCATTAAACGATGCGTCAAAAAAGGTCAATTATATTTTTTGAATATACACACGTAAACTGGAAAATAATGTTGTCAAAAGATTTTGCAATTTTAGCTTATAAATTATGAGTGTTATTTTTGTAACGATTAGGGATGTAGAATAATTTTGCTCCTCAGTTATGCTTTAAAAAATACCATTTTCATATTCCATAATTATTTTTCATCGAGTTTGTTTCTTTTGAATACTTTTTAAAATACTGTTTCCATTACAGGTGATAACTTTTTAAATTAAAGGTTGATTTTACAAAAACGAGTGATAGCACAATGTAAAAAAAAATAGCAAAAAAAGTAAGCGTTATATGACTTTGTTTTTTGTTAGTGGTGCCACTGAGTTGTCTGACCTTAATTAATCCATTCTACCTTGTAAAGCGAATTTTTCTGATTTGTTTCACTATTTTGCTTGGAACATAATTGAAACCTTATTCGCTTTTTTAATACTTTCCTATCAGGGAAATGCATCTAAGTGTCAGGGAATTGGAAAATTCAATCTTTTGGCCACCGTGAGCTAATCCTTTTAGAAATGCATGCCCATAAAAAATAAGACCCTTCAGTTCTATATTTTCATACTCTCTATTTAAGTAGGTTAGACTTGAATAAAGAACAAATAAGATTTCTTATACAAAAAACATGAAAATCGAAAATCAGACACAAGAAACAAAATAAACTGTCTCATGGAGGAAATTCATGACGCCTACCTCGCTTCTGGAAACTTAGAAATCCAATGGACCATTCCAACTTTTTGATTATGCGTACGAAGAAAAATCTTCGGAGTGATTAGTGTGGCGGTAGTGGCAAATATGGCCGCCCGTTAGTTTTGACCGGTGCCGAGCCAGTTAATTCGGTACTCTGTATTAATTGAAGATCTTCATTAAACTCTGGATGACATGAGTTAAATATTGGGTCGTTATGCGTCGAAAAGTGGACCGCGGGTGTAAGTCCTGTGGTGGCAGTGCCGCGCTGACAGGTCGGCCGGGAAATGTTTATCTCGGAAGAGACTTTTCTTCTCCGGCATTTCAACTTCACAAGAGACGCCCCAAACATCCCAGTTAATTCTTCTATGGATTTCGGTTGTAATGTGGGTCCTATGACGTGGAATGCTTAAGCGTCAAAAGTCGAAGATGTTATATCTCAGGCGGAATTAACCGCAAATCTCCCAGAGACGGCAACATTATGAGGTGTTTTAAATATAAAATAACGTCTGGGTGAGCAGTCTCGCTGCAGACATCCATGTACAGATATCACTGAGTGTCACTCCTTCTTGCCTCTATTATTCTCTACGTATTAGATTATTACACAAAATCTAAACATTTGATCGGAAAATTGGCTATGCTTGATTTGAGACATTGTTATTTAGATGAGGCAAGCAAAAAATTAGAAAAAGATATTCAAGCGTGCGACCTCAAAATTCGGACGCGATTAGACGCGAGAGAAGGATTAAGATGGCTGCAACTGGTAGGCACGGGTCAGAACGATGTCGGTTAGCACAGGAAGGAGAATGCACTAGGCATAAAGAGTAGTGATGCAATATCGAAAGGAAAATATCGATATTTACGATATTGATATATCGGACATAAAAATATAAATACGACTGATATATTACTCAAGATTACCGATATATCGATAAAATATCGATATTTTATATTTTGTATAAAAAAAGTTCATTTAGTTATTCAATTAATTTAATGTAATAATGTAGGATATTCAATATATATTGTTTGTGGATTTTATCATTTTCAATCCATTTTTATTTGTAACAACGGGTACAAAATTAGAAAAAAAAACATGAGCGACAGAAAATATGATACTGTCAATGATTTTTTATTATTTTAAAAATGTGAAAGCTTGTTATGTTTTAGAACTAAATTCAAAAAATTACATTAAAATGTATTGAAGCTATTTGACTCACGCTCTAATCTCAAAATGTAGTCACCTGGTTTTACTATATAACTACTACAATGAAATATTTTTAAGATTCTAAGCGGTACTCATTTTTTAAATTGAAGTGTCTTTTTATTTTTGATAATTTTTGCAAAAATGAAATTTTGGAGTGGTTGCCTCAACTAACCTAGATATTCAAAAAGTTCTTTTGCGCAACAGTGATTAAAGGAAAGTGTTTTTCCCTCTGAATCAATTTAATTGATGCTAGTGTTTATTGCGTAAGGTAAGGGAATTCAATGTTGAGGTTATAGAGCTTGAATACATTTATTGAAAATGCTGAAAATCTTCTATATATATTATAACAAATAAAAATAATAAAACTTACCTGTTTATCCAGGTATTCATGCAGGTAAAAGTTTGGTAAAACAATATCAAAACAGAGATATCGATATGAAATATCGTTATATCGGATGAAATATATCGATATATCCGATATTTCGATATCGATATTGCATCGCGAGTAAAGAGAGAAGGCGTCATGACATGGATAACGCCGCGCGGGAAGGAGAGGGTGCGTCGGTCAGCGCGTGCGGGAGAATCAAAATGGCGGCAACTGAGAGTCACGAGGCAGCATGACTCTGCTGTTTGAAGCGAAAGTTTGCTTAAAAAAAATCACTCGCGTACGCGACACTCCCGGGCGCGACCTAAAAACTCCACACAAGCTAAGTGCCTATTGCTCATAAGGACTTATTAATTATTTTATAGCGTTTTAGCGCTCTCTGAAACGAAAGGCACAAATGTATACGTATGTCCAACTAAGGGACCAAAGAAACAAATTTAGATATCCATATAAAAAAAAAATGTGAAATTCGAAATCAGAATTTTAAAATAATAGCAAAAAAGGAATGTTCTGGTGAATTAAAAAAATATCATAGTGAGGAAGGGCGCCATGTAATTTTGGTTCTCTGATGTGGAACCTCCCACACAGTCTCATTATGAGGCGTTTGAAATATAAAATAACGCCTGGCAGTTTAATCCGCAATATTTAGTCTTTAGCGGCAGATAAAAGTATCTAAAGTCGCCAAGACTCCTTTGTCGAACACCTTTCCAGGCTCCCGGTACAATAAAAATTAGATTTTGTATTCGCTGGTAGGATTCTGTGCTGACTGGTTGAAAAGGATTTAGTGGTATTCAAATTTGCCACATTACACGGTCTTCCAAGGAACAAAGGTAGGACGTGCGATTCCCACAATACATGAGATAAAAGTTGCCTTACCCTAACCTAAAGTTAATATGACGACTTTCTATCTTTCTTAGAATAAAATAAAATCTACAAAATAGGTAAGATTTTCTACCCACACTCAAACAACATACTAAAGTTTACAAGACTTATTCCTTATTTCGTTAGATTTCTGAGTTCGTGCTGGTCATGAAAAATATCGCGATCTTTCAAATTATTTATTAATAAAGTCAGGGGATGATCCATAACGGGTGGCATGCCACCTCGTTATAACACCTCCTCCCACACTGACCAGAGGATTTCCAAAAACCAGCTGGCAGTAGCAATATTCTGAAGTGTAGTTTAAATTAGTCGGTTTTTTGTTGACTTTATGTCTGAGTGTTTCAAGAAAGAAAAGACAAAAGAGAGACGAAATAGGGCTCGAAAGGCAACTAAACTCGAAATATAAAAAAAGTTGATTTTTGGTAGTAATTGACATACCCAAATATGACGGTAACAGTTTCTGACAAGTAATGATATTGATTTAAGTCATCTATTTACCAGACCCATTATCAAAAGGTGTAAAAAAAGTATTAAATGATCTTGATTAATGTCTGCTATCTACCAAACCCATTATCGGAAAAGCTACTCTTAGATTGGCAAATCCCAGTTAAGGCGAACTGGTGCAACCACGAAGGAATAATAAGGAGACCCAACTCCGTTCCCCCACTTGGCAATAGAAACATTACCGTAAGTGATACGCACATTACAGGAAGATCTTAGATTTGAGTGCGCAGGTGCGCAGGTGTCCTCTTCCTATACATGGAAAAGTGTGCGAGTGAGAAAGTTTGTCAAATTGACGTAAGTTGAGAGGTTTGTTTTGATGCAAGTGTCAGAAATGTGTTCTAAGCCATGAGGTGTCAAGTTCCGGGTTTTGGACGAAGTTACACGCCGAAGAAGGTAAATACACTTCGGCTTTTTAAAGCCTTCACTGTAAGTACAATAAACGTCTAATATATTTTATTGTTTTACCTGTCATTTAATTTGTGCCTGCGGAGAATTTCTCAGAGCTTCTCAGAGCCTTGAGAATCTTTAACCTATTTATCATATTACAAATTTAAAAGGTACTTACCTATACGTTTCCTTCTCAAAATCTGTTCACACATTTTTCAAACAAGTACCGAAAATACTGTTTATATATTTATTCTGTTTATCTTTCGTATGATGATAAACAAAAGAACACAACCTCTAACTTACGTCAATTTGACAAACTTTCTCACTCGCACACTTTTCCATGTATAGGAAGAGGACAACTGCGCACTCAAATCTAAGATCTTCCTGTAATGTGCGTATCACTTACGGTAATGTTTCTATTGCCGGTTTCAGATGTCTTCCCACTGGCAGTTTGGTCTCCTTATTATTCCTTCGTGGGTGCAACTTTGAGTCAATAGACGCAATAAATTTATAAATCAGAATCCCCTAACGAATACTCATAACTAAATTTGAATTCGAATAGCGAGAGAAGGTTTTCATGGCTCACTGTACCACCTAACTATTAAAATTATTATAAAACCAAGTGGCAAGAAATGATTACAACTGACTATAAATTTTGAATACTGAACTGAAAAAAAATTACAAACTAACTGTACAATCTAACAACTGAATGGGAAATATATAAATGGGAATAAATTCTATGTACGGTTGTTCATAGTGCTCAGAAACTCAAACAATTTATTTCCATGACTTTTTTCTATAAAAAGAAAATTATCAGAGTTAGAGCATTTTCAAAATCCAAAAAAAACAAACTAAAATGAACATTTTAAGTCAAAAACCGCATGATATGAAAAAAAGTCAAGACAAGAAAAACTTTGATATTTGAAAGCTCTACAGGACTATGATAACAACTTTTTTAATTTGGTCGAGAAGTTGAACACTCCAAATTTGATCGTACCAAAAATAATAAAAAATCCAAAAATTCAATTTTTTTGTCAAACTAGGCAAGATATGAAAAAAATGTAAAAGCTCAAATTGCGCGCCCTGGAAAGAACTACAAATTAAGAATGAATCACTTTTCGATATAAGCTACGAGAAAAAATGAGACAAAACTTGCTCATCCAAAAAAGAGCTATAATTTTTGATAGGACAGTTAGTTTTTGCTATAGTCGTAAAAAATAACATTCTAAATAAAAATATTAAATTTGTTTGAAAAAACGACACGAGGTATGAACTTGAATTACCAGACAAAAGTTGTTCGCCTAAAAAGATCTATAAACTTATTATTAATTTTTTGTCAATAGGACGAGTAAATTTTCTTTTAATCGTAAAACATAAGATTAAAAATTAAACAATTAACTTTTTGGAAAAAGCACAGAAAAGACGAAAGAGGACATAGGCTCCTATGTAGAACCCTGTATAGGTTCCTGTATTAGACCCTATGCAGATGTGCAGTAGTTTTTATTTAATCGTAAAAAACAACATTCAAAATAAAAAAATTATAAAAACAAGTAAATAAGAATTAGTATGATTCAATTTTTATGCATATTATGAATTGTAATGATATGCATTTATTGAAATGATACATGTTTCAGAGCAGCTTAGAATACAATTAAAGCAAAATAAGAAACAAATAAAAAAATAATCATGAATCATAAAAAATGTATTATAATTGATATAAAAGTGTTGCGTATAATGTGGAAAAGTTGACAGGTTGGACAAAATCGAGTGCGTAGCACGAGATACGTGATGAGAACGTGTTCGTTAAAGCCAAAAGAGCTTTAACAAAAGAAAGTTCAGAATCACAAAATTACAGTTGTCGGTCCGTTCATCTTTGATTTTAAAATGTTTGTGCCCGAATGCGGAAGAAATGCAAAGACTAAGCGCGGCATGCGATTACCCTCAGTCGCGTGGTGTAGGTGCGCACAAACTTTCGACCTAAGCTTTTTTAACGAAAGAGAATTCACAAGATTACAGTGGTGGATGTTTTTAGTCTTAATTTTAAAATATTTGCGCAAGAATGTGCGAAAATATAAAGACCGAGCGCGTAGCGCGAGGTAAATACAACATCGAGCGCGAAGCGCGAGAACTAACAGTCGCGCGCCCCAGGCTCGCTCAAACTTGCGAGCGAAGCGAGCTTCGCGCGCAGCTCGCGTTGAGAATGTGCCCGCGTAGCGGGCAGATTTTTAGAGTTACCAACCTTTGTAAAAATGTTAGGAGTAACAGTGTCGAGGGACCAGATGCAGTGATCCCAGAAGAACAGACTTTTGTATCTGACTTGCTATCTTCTGAGTCTGATGCTGGCAAGCCGGGATTTTGTGAAGTTGCCTAAAAATGAGGCTTTCATACCTCCAAGGCAGCCGATTACGGTAAACTAAGGTGTCTATAATGCCGTCTTGACAGGCAAAAAGAAATCCCTCTGTCTTCGATCTTTATTCAGCAAACCTCTACCCCCTTAATCTCGAGGGAGGTATATACGAGGTACAGAGGATCCAGGATGATGACTTCGATGGATTGTCATCATCTTGCTTGTGCTTCTGTCAAGTTACTTCAACTCATCGACATTCCATTTTACTGCACCAAACGTGTAAAACAGTATAGGAATGGCCAAAATATTGGTCGCCTGGATCTTATTTTTTCCAGATCTCAACATGACCGCACAACTGTCCTAATTTAAGTAGTTCCTGATAACTGCAGCGCGGCGCGAGTTGTCCTATCACTCCCTGTTCTTGCATAGAAAGCAATAGGACTAGATCACTTTTTTAAAATTTTATAGTAAACAAAATGTTATTTTCATGCAACAAATTATTGAAATGAAAACAATTTAATTTATTTAACATTTCAAAACAGTTTTCTAAACATTATCTATTAGTACTAAAGAGAAAATATTAATTATAACGTCGTACTATAATCTTGGCAAAGCAGAATATATGTTAGATTTGGATTTGAATAAAAAATAAATTACGAAGAAAACTTTAAATTGTATAGATTTTCAACTTATTAAATTGAAATAAATTTATATTTGAAAAAATGTTATTTAGTGTATATTTAGTACTTAAAGCTGTTGCTCTTGGTGGTTCGGAGCCCACCATAAACTGTGGGTCCCCCTCCCAGCCCCAAGTAAATTCGTGGGGGTATGTGTAAAGGAATAGGGAAGAAGGTATAAGAAAATGTAAACCCTGAGGGGACACATTAGAAGCTTCCATTCCATACTAAATTTATATTTGCAAAAATGTTATTTAATAATTAGTGAAGAATATAAAAAATGATTGCTCTAATTGCTCTTTTTAAACTGTTATCATTATATCTTTAAAACAATCTCTTCAAAACAAAGATGTTAAAACATGGAATCTATTTACACCTTGAACGTTTTATAAAATTAAAAAAATTTTTTCTTGTTCCCCTGACATAAATTTTATTTTTTTTTAAATTTTACTGATTCAATAAATTATTTTTAATGTTGTTAACTTATTTTTAAATTACGTGTTCACAAATAAAAGTTAACTTTTTATTTAAATCCAAATCTTCTTTTCCACTTGAGCTAAATTATTGGGTGACGTTTAAATTCATTTTTGCCTTTTAGCATTTATATAAATCGCTTGGAAAACTGTTTTGAAATTTCACATAAATAAAATTTCTTTAATTTCAATAGGGTTTATCATAAAAATAATATTTTATAAACTGAAAAACTTTTAAAAAGTGGTCTATTCCCATGCCCTACAATGTAAAAACAGGGAGAGATGGGACAACTAACGCCGCACTGGAGATATTAGGAACTAATTAACTTAGGAACAGTAAGGGATCATGATTTTGTTTTCAAATGCACAGGGCTAGTTTCTGCATTACCAAGATGTTGAATCGTATTTTCACCTATGAGTTGAAGATCCTGATCGTCACACGTTGATGTATTTTCTAGTCTTCCCTGGTGTGCATGGGCGCAGGCTCACTTGTCCAGTCCAAAGCTCATACCAATGGCTTTAGAGTACCTATTTTCTGTCGCCACAAGGATTGCAAGGTTCTCTTTTGAAGAAGTATAGATTTTAAAGTCGTCCATGTATAAAAGGTGATTGACCTTCAATTCTTTTCTTTTCGGAGAGACACATGGGTATCCAGAGGTTTTACGACGGAACACAATAGATAGAGGCAAGAGGGAGATGCAGGGAAGTATCGGACTTAAAGAGTTTCCTTGGAAGACCCCCCTCTTATATGTGACATAACTGGGAATCACTGGTCTTTTTTCAGCAGTTATGACAAATCTTGTCCGCCACGAGAGCATAAGCTCTTTCATACATCTCACTATTTTTGGATGTACCTCGAGGCACTCAAGGAGCTTAATAAGTAGTTCATGGTTCGTGTTATCGAATGTCTTTCGGTCGTCAATCCAAGCCATGGACAGATTGCGTCGATACCTGATGGAATCCTGGATGACACGCCTTTCTATTACAAAGTTCTCTCTGCAACCAGCCAGTCTTCTCTTGCAACCGCGTTGTTCAACTATTGCACTCCATACCGCCTCGATAGATATTAATATACTCTCTTAGAGGATTTCAGTGAACAGCTTGTAGCTGGTGTTTAAACAAGCTATGGGCCGATAATTCTTTGGACTTGAAAAATCTCCGGTCTTAGGGATCAGTACCTTGCGTCCTTCAACCAACCATTGCGGAATTGTTTCTCCGTTTAAGAAAGTAATAAATATACGAGCTAGATGTTGGTGCGTAGAAGTGAACTTCTTCCACCAACAGTTGTTGATTTTGTTTGGCCCTGGCGCTGTAAAGTTGTTAGTTCTAGCGATAACTTTCTTCACTTCATCAGGATTCATTATTCGACCCCTTCTCGACTAGGCGGATTTTTAACAGCACATGACATTTCGTCGAAAAGACGAGAAGGGTGAGTAGAAAAGGTGGAATTTTCCTGAATCAACTTTACTCACCTTACAAGGCACTCTTTGGCTGTTGAAAGAACTCTTATTTTTTGAGTCCAGTACTGTTTAATGGTCAACAGTTTACAATTGCTCATCATGTGATTTTCTTTCTGTAAGTTTCGAGCAAGTGCCTTAACTTTTGGAGTGCACTTCCTATTTGATGTTATATGTCTAATCACGCACTGAACTTTTGATGCATGCTATCTTGCCGTTTCAATTTTAAACTCAAGCTGTGCAATACGCTTGAGAGTCTTACTCAGGCGCACTGTAGTATCATTACTTCATTTCTTGCTAAGCAAGGAGATCGCCTTTTCTGAAACTGCACAGTTCAGATTCCAGAGATCAACATCTTCAGGGAGCCAATTAGGGAGAGCAGTATCAGCTTCAGTTAATTTGTCCATTCTAAGAAAAAATCTGGTGGATTTTTGATCTCCTATTTCTCATGTTGGCATTATCGGCTATCTACAACGGTAATCTGGCTGGAACGAGTGGTATGTTCTCTGGACGATTTTGCTCTTCTTTTTGATAAAGAGCTTCATATCCCCCTTTGCGTAAAAAGGATACCTGATTCCTTTAATACGATCTTCTTGCATTTATCCGGAGTCAATGTTTGGTCGTATCCTCGATTCGATCCTATTGCCACTCCCAACTGAACCATGATCTCCATCTAAGTTAGCACAATGCAACGTAGCTGACTGCCAGAGCCGGAGCTCTCGTTCGATGCGGTAGCCACTTCCCTACGCCAGATTATTATTTTATTAAACTTTCCATCGGGCGAACCCGGCTATACATCATAGCAACGAAGCAAGCCAAGTGACTGATAAGATTAGATTGATATAAGTTAATTCAATACGATGCTTGAAACTTCCTGCTATGACGTTGTAGGTATACAATTACGAGCGGCCGCGAGCGTTGAAGGTGACAATAGTCACCTCCTAATGCTTTCTTAGAGCTACCATTTGCCACTCCACGGGTTTTTAGTCGCTTGCTTCCGTATGGTCAAGAAAGTTTCTCACAATGCGATAGGTGTTTAATAAAACAGTTTTTTGAGCTTCTGCCAATACCCTACTGACTCCTAAATCTTCAAGATGTTCAGTGCATCTTGCGTGCACATTGCCTGTAACCGAAATCAGAATGGGATGAATAGATGCATGATTAACATTCCTCCATATGGTCTTTACTTCATGCCTTAACTCACTATACTTGTGGAACTTGGTTGTATAGATTGACTGCAAATTTCGGTTAAGTGGTCAAGCAATGTCGATGATACAGACTCTTCCACCTTTTTTTCTCGCATCACGATGTCAGGTTGATTGGCTCGGATGTAATGATCCGTTTGGATAGTAACATCTCAATATAAGATGCAATCTTCGCTTTCTAAAACGGGCATTAGAATGTGTCTATAGAAAGGCATCCATTTTTTTAAGAGTCCTAGGTTACGGCAAGTTGTTGATGTATAATTCCTGCTACTTCATTATGTCTGTGCGTATATTCTCTCTAAGCCATCACGCGACAGCCATCAATAAGGTGCTCGATAGATTCGTTGGTATCTCCACATAATCGGCACCGGTCAACCATGTCTTGATGTAACACGTGTTTGCAATAATTCCTGGTGCTGACAACCTTGTCCTGTATTGCAATGACGAATCCTTCCGTCTCTGGATGCAGGACACCCTTTATTAGCCAAATATTGGATGACTCACAATCCACTTCATGTTGATCGAACGTTTTGGAGTGCTCGCCATGGATAGCTTTCTGCCTGGATTGTATTTCAAATTCCTATACGGTTGATTTCAAATCGTAGATTTCATATTATTTATGTCTTACGGTCCAATCGTAAATCGAAAAAATAAATTTGAGTCAAAAAAACATGTTCTTCGAAACTCAGATATTTATTTAATAGAAAAAACTCCTTTCAAAACTTC
>NC_046666.1:101226366-101235625 GCF_010883055.1 Belonocnema kinseyi | reverse complement strand
TCTCAAAAAATTTTTTCGAGACTTCAATCGATTACAACTACATTTTTTAAAAATTGTACGAGAAAACAAAATTGGCGTAGGTTAGGACGGACGAACAGAAATACGGTTTCTATACGGTCCTATACGGTTTCTGCTCTGACATTCAAGACCCCATCTGATCTGCTTTACAGATGGTACTGCAATGCGCAGCATTTTTTTTTGCTGTTAAAATAGTCTCGCAACTGTATAACTTGTGACTTACACAGTGTTTTTACATCTACAATGCCCTTACCCCCTATATGTCGTGGTAAAACTACCCTTTCAATCGCTGAATGTTTGTGACGGATTCGGTGCTTCGTCATTTCTACGCGGACAATTCTGTTTAACTTTTCAAGGTCGGTGTTAGTCCACTTGATGAGCCCGAAGTAATACGTGAGGACAGGGATGTCATATGTGTTGATTGCCCTGATTTTTTTGCTGAGTTGAGGAAACTCTTCATAATCAATCTGAGTCTAGGAGTGAAGTCAGTCGTTAGTCTTGTCTGAACTATTATATGCTGAATACGCTTATATTCAAGAATACCCAGATATTTATATGAATCGCCTGCAGCCTTTGCCTCGATGTCATTTTCGAACACGTTCTCTAACTCCGTTCCCTAATTATCTCTGACTAAATGCACTGCTCTGCATTTGTCTAGTCCGAATTCCATATGGATATCATTGGAAAACTGCTTTATAGCATCAATCCTCCATATCAAAGTTAAAAAAGGTATAATTATCGGCATTTGTTGAAAAAAGCCGATTCATAAAGTAAAGTATAGAAACTTATAAAGCTTAATACTTTCTTAACAATATTGTAAATTAGATGTGCAACCGCTATTATTACGTTAGAACTCAAATTTTTTTAAATATGCCTTTTTGAAAACATGAAGTTGCTTATTATCTTTCTGGTATTTTTAGTCGAAATAAATAAGGAACTGTTAAGGTAAAGACCCCAGTTAATTACACTATTAGCTTGCAATAGTTCCATATTTAGCTTTTCACTGTTGGACACGCTTGAATCACTAGTTTTTTTGGTAAGTATATGTGAAGTAGTTGTTTTTAATACTAAAGGAATGATAGCAGCAATGTATGTATTACTTATTGATAATTATTGATGCTTAGTGTGCTTCATACGAGTGGAAGTTCTAGTGACACCTGTGATACATTGCATTCAAATTATTCCCCAGACATATTTAAATGAAATTTAATATTGAAGCATGCTGATTTTTACGGACCCTTCATTTAAATTGCGATTTCAAGTAAACTATGCATGTACAAGGGCCAGATAGCAAACGTGTGAGGAACGCGGTGCGTGCGTAGTACGAAGCATATGCGAAGCATTCTGTGAAGGGCATATCGGTGCGAGGCATCTGGGTGGCACTTCGTCGTGCGCATGCGTCCCACTTTGCGAGAGACATTTATGAATGATACATAAGGAAGAAGGACCGTTTTAAATAATAATAATAACCGCGTTGATGTCGTGGTAGGCCTTGAGCTTTCCTCTCATGACTTTGACGGCTATGTCGGCGGTAGCATTGCTACTGGCAGGGTTTCCCACAGCCAAAGCTGGGGGCCACAGCATGCGGGGCGGTGGCGATGATGAGCTGCGAGATGGTCAGGCAGATCTCACTAATCAAACAGCTGACCATCAAGAACAGTTGCGACAAACGGTAAGCAGTGGAACATCAACTGTGCCTGCTGCGGATGCTTTGGCTAGCGTTAGCTATTTCCAGCCAACCACCTTGACAGACATACCGTGGAAGAGCATCAATTGGGATACCACAATGAAAGAGGAAGTGGTGCGTCTCTATTACGAAAGTGCGAAGTTTGAAACGAAAATAGAAAAAAGATACAATTTAAGAACGAAATTTGCTGCAAAGTATTCTAATATACAGAAAGTCGCACTGAGAGATCTTATCACTAAGGTGAAGAACATCAGGACTAATCTACACGTGACAGAAGACCGAACAATGGAGATTAAACAACAGGTTAATTTGGCATGGGAAAACGACGGTAATGAACATCAGTTAGAGGAAGTCGCATCAAACGGTCAAGCAGGAGCAATTGATGTTCTTCCTCAACCTATTGATGATCCAACACCACCACATCCTCCAGAGGGGAATTAGGAACCGCAGAGTTACAGAACCAGTTCGACAATGACACCAAGGCAATGGCTGTAGGCCTCATTATCAATAATAAACAAAAGGAAATTTTCAGTTTTTTTCAGTTTTTAGGCATCGCTAGGGTATATTTCGTGGGCACATGTTTCAAACAATTCCGGTATTATTTGTCCAATTTACGATGATTTATTTCTTAAACAGTGCTTAAATTTAGGGAAAAATGTTTTCTAGCTTTTTCAAGCTTATTATCAAAAATACTCACCTGATAAAAAACCCAGAAAATAGACCAAAGTTCCGTCTCATCATTCTCTACAAGTCTATATTTAAAAAATATCAATTTTATGACTTTTTAAATTTTCGTTCCATGAAACGTTTGGATAATAATTGTACACCATCTCGAGCGCCAGACGAATTTCTCAATCCAGACCCTCAATTATAGAGCACCATCAGTCTGTTAGTTCATTAGGAACATAATACCTTAAACGTACAATTATCACGTCACTTTTTAAGTTAAGTTTTTAAATTACTTAGTCGCTCTCGCCATCCGCGTTGAAAGAATCCTCATTCCCGGCGATAAGCGTAGAATAGAGAAAAATTAATATTTTCAGATTTCAGCCGAAATGTAAAGATTATTCTATTATTTTAAATGCGCGATTTTTCCATCTGTCTAAAATGCCACAATAAGAATAAAATACCTCCTAAACTTATTTACTTCTATTTCCATAGCGACCGCCACACAGTTTTCTATTCTCCCAAAGAGAACGTGTTTTCCATATATTTAATTCCTTTTAATTGTACAGGTAACGGACCTCACAGAGATATTTTTGATTCCTCAGAAGTGGTCATATTTTGATTTTATTTAAAGTCTTTTAATAAGTTCACAAAATATGTGTAATAAGTTGTTTTAATTCCTTTCCTGGTGGACCGAAGGAACCGAATTGAGCCTCTATAAAAGTACCCATAAAGACCCCATTCGGCTTCTTTTTAAAAAACTAAAAAAAACAGCAAAATCAATTTTTAAATTGTTGAAATTCGGATTCTACGTTAAAATTCCCTATAGAAGGTCGCGGAATAATCGCAACAGTTTTGTTTGCAACGGTAAGAAGTTTAAAAAAATATAAGACGTATAACGCCTGTTGACTGCTACACTTCAAACGCATCATCTGTATGTAGCAGTCAACAGGCGTTATGGATCTTATATATTTTTTTAACTTTTTACCGCTGCAAAAAAAAAGTATTGCGATTACTCCATGAGTTTCCAATAGAAAATTTAACGTAGAATCCGATATTCATCAGTTTAAAAGTTGATCTTGCTGTTTTTTTTTTTTAGTTTTTTAAAAAGGAACCGAATGGGGACCCAATCGGGTCTTTACGGATACTTGGTAGAGGCTCCATTCGGTTCCTTCGGCCTGCCGAATATTTTTCGAATTTATAAGTTATAAAAAGATTTAATAATGAAAAATAGGTTAAATAAATGCTTTCGTTAAATTTTACTATGCCGATTGAGAGGAATAGGATTTGCACTTTTTCTGTTCCCGTTGGGGGATTTTTAGACGGGTTCTGCGATTTCAGGTTTCCTTCGATGTAATAATCTTCAGCCAGTGCTTCCAATGTCGCAATTCTTTTTTTTATAAAATCTTTGTCGTCTGTTTCTAAGACGGTTTGGATTTTGGCAACCTTTTTGAGGCTATTTCTTTGCCTTTGTTTCATCTTTCTTAAAACTTCTAGCATCCTAGTGGGCACAAAGTTTGGCGACGTCTTTACGACATCGTAACGACATCCTATGTCCATTTCGTTAAGGTGTCTTTACGATATCGTAAATAAGTCGTATGATCTGAAGATGTCTTTAAGATATCCCAAAAACACCGAAACGACATGGACATACGATGTCGTAAAGACGTCGCAAAATTTTGTGCCCACTGGGATCTCTGTTTTGTATTGAACCTTGTCCTCTGGTTCTCTGAAAATAGTACACTGTTGAATAGTACAAAATAGCAAACTCTGGTTAACCTTATCTGAACCAAATGCTTGAACTAAAAGAAAATGATTAGAAAATATATGTAAAATAAATTTTCGTTAACAAGTGATTTTAAATAATAAAAAGGTCCTATATTGAAATCAAGTAAATATTGAAGGATACAGATTGCGGCAGTCAGGTACCACAACGCAAAATTACCCTGAAACAGGGAAAATGGTGTAATTGTTTCACTGAAGTTGGGGGGGGGGGCAAACATGTATAAAAGAAGAAACAATATTCTTATAAGAAAATGTATAGTATTTAAATAATGAATAGTTGAATTTCCAAACAAATAAATCAACTTCCAACCACAAAGATCAATTTTGAACAAAAAATGAAATATCTATATTACAAATTTAAACAAAAGTAATTCTTACAAAAAACAAAAAATTTCAACAAAATAGTTAATTTTTGAAGCGAAGAAATTTTTTTAAATGCATGTTTTAACAGGAATATCTAAGGATCTTTTATCCTCTCCACTTTTCTACTTCTATAAGCAGAGGCCCGTTGCCACTGCTTCTCTTGTACGGGGGAGTCAGTTTGTCTGGTACCCCTGACCAGCAAAGGCTTGTTGTAATAAAGAAGTCCTGCAGAATAGTTTCCAGATTTTACACTTTCAAATAGAAAGTCTTAGTAATTAAAAACTGTAAAGGTGCGATTGAATTTTATAAACTATTTTCGACTTCAAAATAACTTAATAATAATATATTCCTAATCAAAGACTTTTATTAAATTAAAAATACTGTTTTAGTCTAAATTATTCACTTCTTAACCCATTTCATTTGAAATGTTTTATTTAAGAAAAAGAATAATTATGCAATATTTAGCAATATTTGAGTCTCAATCTAACACGAGTAAATTAAAGTCAAATATTTAAAAGTAAACAATTTTAATTTCAATTGTTTGATATAGAAAGCTTTGAATAGTTAAAATTTCGAAAAGCTTCTAAACTTTTAACGTTACAATTTGTATTTCTCTATTTGAAAAATGTTTAATATGTAAGCGAAATTGTTGAATTTTTATGTAGAAATAATAATTAAACACTTATTATTTGTAGACAAAATTTGAGTAATTTTAAGAGATATTTAGAAGTTTTGAAAATATTCAAAATTATTTTAAAACTTTAAATGGAGTCAAGTAATTTAAACGAAGTTTGTTCAAATTTTGGTTCAGAACTTCTAAACCTATTTTAAAATAAATATAAATTTTCCTGAAATTTTTAGGAAGGCCTACACGTTTTTGTGTTTAAATCCTTAAAATATTTCAGGGTCTTTTTTGACAATTTTGGAAATCTCTCAAAATGTTTTCAAATATTCTGTTAAAATAATTTTTCAAAATGAAAAATCATTTTTAATTTTCATAGAAATATTAAGAACATGTTTTTTATTCTTTTTTAGCCTTCCAAAAATCTTAAAAAACTTCTACATTTTTTATTTAGAATCTGAAAAAATCTACATTTAGATTTAAAATACGTTGTTGGCATTTTCACCGAAATTTCGGTACGAATAGTCGAATTTTGTCGGTACAAGTAGAAATACCCCTTCTGATGCCAAATATCTTTTAAAAGTAGATTTTTTTTTACATTTGCAATATAAAAATTATTGAAAACCATTAATGTTAGGAATCGTTTCCTCAGATTTTGAAGGACAAAAGTCTGCAGGGAAGTTTCGCGGACAGTCAAGTCGCAGTGGTCAAGTTGTTTCTTGATGTTTAAGGAAAACTTTGAGCTAAATTTTTCTTTTTGTTTGAGATATTTAAGCGAGTTTTTATTGCCGCGCGCGCACTCGAGTCGACCGACGACCTCGTACCGACCACAGTCGTCTAGAATAGGAATTTACTGTTCGTAATCGCCCACAGGTCGTATTTTTTAACCGATTTCAAATTTTCTTTTAGAAATGCTCAGCATTAAATTTTTAAGAGAATTTTGGTTTGAGATTTAAAAATTTTTCTCAATCAGCGACAATATATAAACAAATAAAGTGAAAAAATTGGCCATTTTTGCTTTGTGAGTAGTACCGGGCCACTATGGACAGACTACCCCCTCCACTTTCCTTTTCCCCCTTCACCGCACTATGGCGCTGACCCCCTCGCTGTGGTGGTGGGCCCCACCCTCACCACTATGGGACACCTGTTTGCAGCCGACTTGAGGGTGCGCGTCCCGACTCCTCTTCTGTACTCTCCCCACTCGAACACTTGTTTGAAGGGTAATTTATGAGGGTATATCCTGTCACATCCTGCCTGTGTTATTTTGATCAAATCACCGAGAAAAATGTATCAACAACTGCCTGTGAAGCTGAACGTATTAGTCACACTTAAATCGCATCTAGTTCGAGCATGTACAGGTCAATGTAAAAGCAATAGGAAGTCCTTTTTGGCTCCCGTTACTTACTGACCGTCTGTCAGAAGTAAACTTTTCATAGAGGGGTGCAAAAATTGATTACCTCCTGAAGCTAGAAAAAGATTGTATACAATTTTTTTGTTAACTTTAAAGTGATACTTTTTCCAAAGTAAATCGCTAACTATCTTAAGGCTACTGGATATTTAGTAAAAGGAAGGATAATAAGTAGATACATGTTGACATACTTTTAAAAAAAGACGTATTTATTATACGAAGAAAATTTTCAAAAACGAGAATTATTCTATTATATTTTTCAATTTATTTTAACCATCTAGTTAAATGTGATTCTTTTTAGAACATTCGTGCGTACACGGGAAGTCAGGTGAGTTAATAGAACGCTACCAATTTCATGATATACAATGTCGAGATAATAGTCGTTATATTTGGACGATAATCGGGCATGAAGAATATCTTTGTAATAATTATTTTTTTCTTTGTTCATGACATTAAAAATATATTGTTCAGATGGTTCGGGCAACTTTTTGGAAAAACAATGATCAGTTAATAATGTTACAATTTCAGTCACACAATTTTCGACTAAGCCACACAAGGCTTTCAGCATACTAACATACTCATCTGCACACAAAAGAACATTCTTTAAACCGAGGAAAGTGGTTTTTTTCATTGCAACAGCAGGTACATTTTTTTTCTTCACTTCACAAGCTTTTTCACTATTTTCACATTCTGCAACAGGTTCAGGTATACTGTCGAAAAGAATGGTCTTTTCTCCAAAGGTTGTTGTAAATATCACTTTGTAGTCATTTATCTCAAGGGGTTCAGTATGATCTGATGAGGGTTGTTTCTCCTTTTCAAAATAATCGTCGATGATATTGATCTGTTGCAGGAATGTTGTCCATGTTGGAACCCCAAAAGTGATTTCCTGTACTTTATTAGTAACAATTTTGACAATTGGTTCAAAACGTCCATCGGTCTGTAGTTCCAATCCGATAATCAAATTCTTACAGCAGGAATTATTGAGAGAGTACAGTGTCGTTAAGATAAGATGTTTGGTAGTCCTACGTGAAGGCTCGACTTCTGTCATGTGAACTTTTTTTCTTTTATGACTTGAAGAAGAATTATTAAGAGATTGTGAGGTGATAATATCTTCAATGTCTGAGTCTGTCTGTTTCATCATTTTTTGAGACATGGTACTTATTGTGTTCAGAGACACAGATGAACTAATAAGTAAAGAGGCATAGGTACAGTTTATGTATCAAAATGATCGGATATAAGGTAGTGGGGGGTTAAAACGTGTCTTAACAAGCTTCATATAGGCATCTTGAACTATGATAGGTTATTAGTTAGGTAGTGGGGGAAATACACAGAAGTGGGGGAAAATTGTAAAAAGGAGTAGGGGGAGTTGTATTTTTAAAAGTTAAATGAAATGGGAGAAAGAGAACCAAAATAGTTTAGTTAAGTTTTAAGCAGTTTCATCTATGTAAAATTTTTGTAAAAATATATCAAATGGAAATATTTTTTATATATGATAGATAAATGTTTTGGTTTTAAAATATAATACATATACTGGAAAGTTGTATGGATTTGCGAGAACGTCTATTAATAGATTTTCTAAGGGGCCCTTACAAGAGTGTTGGGGATGTGACCATAAACAGAGGAGAGGGGATGGACCCATTTTCCTTGCAAGAAAGTCAGTTTCCCAACAAATCAGTCTAGACCTTGCCTTTGCGTATGCAACACTGTCCCCTAGATTACCAAACGTGTTTTTATAGTCATTCCGTATTTCCCAAGTTTAAAGTCACACATTAAAAAATGTGTGACAGTGCGTTAAACAATGCCAGAATTGCACTTGATGCAATAAGTGAACACCTAGCTGCAATGTCTGGTTTCGAGGCATATCTGGCTGAATGCACTTCTTCTGCTGCCCTAGTGAAACTCATAAATGAGGCAGTGGAGACAAAGAACAAGGAGGTACTTGTCCGCTGTCTCCCAGCAGCAAACAAAATGAGGCATTCATTGGACATCTCAATAGAAAGTGCAAAGGAAACAATAGGTTAGTAATACATTACAATTTTATTTATTTTCTCGCTTTTTTATGATTATTTAAAAAAAATTAAAATCTCTTTTAAAATTCAAAATTTCTTGATTTTTATCATTTTCAAATAATAATTAAAAATTTTTTTACAGAATCATGCATAGATAATGAAACTCCGTCGATCCTCGAAACCTACACGGGGGTCGAGAAAAAAAGGAAACGGGCAACTGGTGTTACATCCCACTCTAAAAAGGCTACCAGGAGATGCCCTTCAAAAAACAGCCAGAAAAGAAAAGGCCAGCAGGACGTGGAAAAAGAGCTGCCAAATTTATTAACACAGACAGTCTATGTTATTGACGATGAGATGGAAGCAGATGTAGCGCAACGTGATCCTCGAAATAAAAAAACCAAGGCCTCGACTAGTAACATTACAAAACTTCCAATTCTGGATATAAATCTGGAAAGTGACGATGGGGTGACACAAGAAATTCAGCAACAGAAGCCCCAACAACAACAAATTTAACGCCAACAACAACTACAACAATCTAAGTTAGAGGCTGATGAGGCAATAAAAAATTTAATTGCGCGTACACTGAATGTGTACGCGAAATGTTGAAAACCGATCCAAACTCAATATTGGGAAGAAGGAGGAGCAACAACAAAAGATGGTCCAGGAAAGTAAAAAGGAAAGAAACCTGGATCATAAGAATG
>NC_046666.1:101219778-101226266 GCF_010883055.1 Belonocnema kinseyi | reverse complement strand
TTTCACTTGCTAATAGCCTAAAAAGCATCCCTGCGTGTCAACAATATGCTAGAACACTTGCGGGAAAAATGCAGGAGGCGATTGTCCTTGGGTCACTCCGTGTTCTTAGGGTGCACAAGGCTTTTGCTGGATCGTTGTATTGATTCCTTTACAGACTGTAACCACCTATCTCACGGTTGTGAGACGTGGTTGTGGCTGAAATTTTACCTCGATTTCGCTGGAAGCGGGTGCAATTTTTCAGATTAGCACCCGCTCCCGGCAAAATCCTGCGGTTGTCCTTATGACAAATTTTTATTTATATATATTGAAAATAAATTTTGATATAGTTTCTCTCAAATTATAATTTCATTGTTTAATTTTCACAGATTGTGAACATACCATCCAGGATATTGTGAAGGTCCAAGCCGGTGCTGGACAGCAGAAGCCTGGCCTGTATGAATCTTCCCAGGATGCTGAACCCTTGAGAGTACCACATACGAATATTGGTACGTCTCAGGTTGCAGGACCTTCCAGAGATCCAGACATATCAGCAACATTCAGCCTGGACGATGCACAAGGTGGGAATGAGAGGGTGAAAGATTCACCAATTATTTGTAAAATCAGTAAAAGTACCGAATATATTCAAGAATTCGGATTATATGGTTAAAATTAAAATTTAAAATTTCTCCACCTGGCAAAAATAACCCTGTGGAATGGCTCGAATTGGCATTTCGCGAATTATTTGAATATTGGATTAATTGGTGCGAACCAACTGATGTAGTAGGGTTAGTATTTTGGTCCGACGGATTTGGAAAAGGTGTAGCGTGGAAGGTTTTCATTCCATTGAAAGACCTGTGGGACCTTGTAGCAAAAGTTGTACAAAGTGCCACAGGTTTTGAAATCGATGATACTTTCCATGTTGAAATGACACGTGTTCAGATACCAGTCGGTAAAGGTCGTGTTAAATTACAATCTGACATTTTTAAATGTTCCGTATTGACAATAGAGAGTAAAGCAAATACTTGTTTACCACAGGCCATTGTAGCGGCAATATCCAAAGGGAAATTGTTGGCCAATAAATATAACATTGAATTACAAAATGACTGGCGTCGAAACGCGAGAAAGGTGGTGTGCATCAATACACTGCTGCTAATAGGTGAACGCTAGACGCCGGTCTAATTATACCTCTAAATGGCTGTGGCATTCGAGAACTTGTCCAGTATCAAAAATTCCTGTCAAAATCTCAGATAGCATTAATTGTGTATCATTATGATAGCTTTGGTTTAGGAAAGACGAAAGCTTTTTAGGACGGAACTTCTGATATTACAAATAAAGGGGATATAGTTAAGCAAAATATTTACTTGCTCTATGAAGGTGCTCCCAAATGCCATTTTTCACCTATTTTATCATTGATAGGGGCTGGTGGTAGTCGACATTTTTGTGCACCTTGTAACAAGGCTTATAAAAATCCTGAGAGTCATTTATGCACAGAAAAATGTAAAGCTTGCCACATATCTCCACCCTGTAATCAGGAAAGTAGGATTGTATTTGGGGATCTCGAAAAGGAAATAAAATGCGATTAATGCCTCAGGTCCTTTTATGGGGCCTCATGTATGAGAAACCATTTACATCCTGATTCATACAGTAAGGGGAAAAGTATTTGTTCAGTATTTAAAATTTGTGGTAGTTTAAAATTAATCAACCATTTAGATGTCAAAGATCATAAATGTGGATATTCAAATTGTGTTACGTGCAGAAAAGTTTGTCCAGACAACCATTTGTGCTACATAACACCAGTTGGGAATCCACGTTATAATAAAAGAGTCGCATACATTTTTTACGACTTTGAAAATCAACAGAGTGAATCTGTCGTTGGTCAGGAATCCACGAACATTCACGTACCTAATTTGTGTGTAGCACAACAGGTATGTGATGAGTGTATGGATGATCCTGACCCAAATGTAAGATGTAAATGGTGCTGTATCAGACAGTATATTTTTCGTGAAGATCCGGTTTCCGAGTTTACAAAATTTTCCGCGCGAAAAAAGAGTCATTTTACGGAAACCGTTTGTATAGCACATAATGCTAAAGGGTTTGATGCTCAATTTATTTTGAGTCATCTTATTAAAGAGAAAGGGCTTAGAAATCCACCTGAAATTATTTTAAATGGGACTAGCATCCTTTTGATGAAGGTAAATCAAACCCGTTTTATTGACAGCTTGAATTACCTTCACATGCCATTAAGACAATTGCCTGAAGCTTTTGGTTTAAAAGAGGCAAAGAAGGGTACTTTTCCCCATTTATTTAATACTCCCGAAAATCAAGAGTACATTGGAAAAATACCTGATGCCAAATATTTTTCACCCGATACAATGTCTCGTGAGGCTCGGGACTCATTTTACAAGTGGTACGAAAAATGTGTCACATCAGAATACAATTTTAATTTCAAAGAAGAATTGAGATCATATTGTATAAATGATGTGGACATTCTTCGTAGATCGTGTTTGGCTTTTAGAGCATTATTTCTTAAAGTTGCCAATGTCGGTCCATTTATTGAGAGCATAACAATTGCATCGACTTTCTCAAAAGTTTTCAGAAAAAATGATCTAAAAGCTGATCAAATAGGTGTCATATCAAACGGTGGTTATAGAAGGGCTAATGGACAGTCGAAAAAAGCCATCGAATGGTTATTAGCCTTCGAACGCGATTTGGACATTGAAATTACTCATTCAGACAGGGCACGAGAATTTAGATGGCCAGAGGGATGTCTAGTCGATGGCTGTTTTGAAAATAAAGAAGTAAGTACGAAAGTAGTTTACCAATTCCATGGTTGCTACTGGCATGGGTGTCCGCAATGTTTTAAATTAAATCCGGATAAAAAGTTAGGTTTCGATAAAAGTTCTGAATCTCTAAATGATCGCTTTGAACGAACAAACGCTCAAACTGATCGACTTCGCACATTAGAATATGAGGTACTCGAAAAGTGGGAGTGTTTCTTTGATAAGGAAAAAATTCAAAATGATCATTTACGCAGTTTCTTAAAAGACCACCCACTTTTGATGACTGACGCCTTGAATCCTCGAGATGCATTTTATGGGGGTCGAACAGGTAATACATTTTCATATTACGAGGCTAAGGGTAAAGTGAAAATATCATATCTAGATGTTTGTTCACTTTATCCATTTGTTTCAAAATATGGAAAATTTCCCATTGGTCATCCCAAAGTTTACATTGGTGATGATTGCTAAAGTTTAACCGGTGTAAACTTTGATTTATCTAATGTCGAGGGACTAGTCAAATGCAGAGTATTACCGCCTACCAATAAGTATTTACCTGTTCTGCCTGTCCGCATGCATGGTAAACTCATGTTCCCTTTGTGTAATACTTGCTGTAAAGAACAAATACAGAGCGATTGTCCACATGTAAATAACACAAATGCGCGAGAAATTGAAGGAACATGGATTTCCGACGAGATAAAAGCTGCGATTCAAGAGGGGTATCAAATTACTGCCATTTTGGAAATTTGGAAGTATGAGACTATTAAATATAACAAGGTCAAAAAATGGGTGGTCTTTTTGTAGAATATATGAATCGATTTTTTAAACTGAAGCATGAAGCCAGCGGATACCCTGTCTATTGTACTGATGAGGCTTCGAAAAAGGCATTTATTCAAAAAATTTTCGAGTCTGAGGGTATAGCCCTAGATCCGAAAAATATGAAAAAGAATCCTGGTTTGCGATCTTTGGCGAAACTTTGCCTCAATTCATTTTGGGGGAAATTTGGTCAACGAGAAAATATGCCAAAGACTGAGATCATTCATAGTCAACAAGAATTATTAAAAATTGTTCAGAGTCCGGATAAAATTCTCAACAGTGTCTTGCCTGTAGACGATAATAGTATTTATGCCTCATGGTTGTACAAATGTGAAGCTGTAACTCAATAGCCTATTACCAATGTGGTTATAGCAGCTTACACAACAGCCCAGGCACGCTTGAAGTTATTTACTTACTTGAAGCAACTAGATCGTCATGTCCTTTATTTTGACACGGATTCAGTTATTTTTGTCAGCACTAATGAGCCAAATGAGTATTATCCAGATACAGGTTGTCTTTTAGGTGACTTAACTGATGAGCTCGAAGTTTATGGCTCCGGTAGTTTCATAGAAAAATTTGTCTCGGGTGGTCCCAAATTCTATGCATATAAGATACGATCACCTGATGGTAAAAACCACAATGTTTGTAAAGTTAAAGGTATTAATTTAAACTATGAAAATTCCGAAATAATAAACTTTGACTCAATATCTGATCTGTTTATTAGAAAGACACAACCAATTAGATTAAAGTTTAGTACCTGGCCTTTATGCCGATATTGAGTCTCTTTTAAATACTCTGAACAGTCTTCCAGAGTTAGGACAAAACATTAAATTTAAATATGACAAATTCAAAAGCAGCTACGTGCGCATACAAAAACAGTGTACAAAATTATGTCAGAGGACTGATCAACATTTTTTGGTACTTAGTGATAAATTATCACGTATTCTTGGTTTTGCACCAGATAATCTACTTCCAATTGAAAATAATGAGTATACTGCTAGACACCCACCTAGTCTAGCTAGTGATCTTCCGGATAAATTATTTGTTTACTGTAATATTTGTGAACCTCGCATTACTGGTGATGTAAAAGCTCCACTCTTACGTACTGTTTCTGTAGATACAAGAGATTACTATTTTGGTACAACATAAGTCAGTAATTTTTCACCACCCAATTACATACCAGTTCTTCATACAGGATTTCCTACAATTGAAATTGATATAAGGGACCACGTTGGTTTGCCAATACATTCGAGTTTGGTACGCTGACAGCTACACTTCACTTTAAACGTATTGACTAGATATAGATAAGAAAGAAATAATGAGCCAATACGCCGAATATTACGCCTTACAAGCAGGTGGTGGTTGAGGGATTCCCCAGATTTATATTGGCGCACCATATCAAAAAGGTCACGGTATTGCAAGCTTTCTTGGCGGTCTATTTTGGCGTGTTCTTCCTTTCGTAACTAGAGGAGCTCGAATTGTCGGAAAAGAAGCTCTTAGAACTGGCATGAATGTTATGAATGATTTGGATGCTAATATTTCGCTTAAAAATTCATTTAGAAATCGCTTTGGGGAAACTGGTGAGAATTTGAAACGGCGTGCTATTGATAAAATGGAGAATATTATGAATGGTTCTGGTTATAAGAACAATCGGAGGAAGCGAATGGTTCAGTTGATTTCTAATCGTGGTGCACTTAAGGTCGTGAGCCGAAACCCCATTAATAAGAAAAAAAAGAAAGCCTCTAAAAAAGTAAAAAAGCGTGGTACGGTGAAAAGAAAGAAAGCGACAAAGAATAAAATAAAAACAAAGAATACAAAAAAGTATATAAAGCATAAAAATCGGAAGCATTCTATTGATGATATATTTGGAAATTAGTAGTGTATAGAATTCGCATCCGAGACAAAATATATTTCTTAAAATGTCGTTTCTATATTCTCATTCTTGTGAGTGCTTAAAGTCTGAGTTAGATCTATTCTCCATACCTCCTACACAAACCTCGATAGAAAGCTCTCAATGGGTACACTATAAACCGGTAACATCCCTTACCGATGACTCACCTATAGAATTTGTCGTCCCTGGTCATGGTGATGAATACATTGATTTGGCTCACACAATGCTAAATCTTAGGGTGAAATTAATAACACCACCTAGGGTTGCTGCAAATGCCGAACAATTGGATAGAGTTGGTCCTGTAAACAATCTATTACATTCGTTATTTAATCAAGTCCATGTCTATTATAATCAAAAAGTTGTATCTCCACCCAGTAATTCTTATGCTTATCGGGCATACATTGAAACTCTACTTAACTATGGTCCTGCTGCTAAAAATAGTCATCTGACTACCTCTCTTTGGTATAATGATTTCGATGAAAATGTGGGATTAAAAGCTCGCCAAAAATATTTAAGTGCTAGTAAATCTATTGATCTTATTGGACACCTGCACTGTGATGTTTTTAACCAGGACAAATTTCTTATCAATGGTGTGGAATTGAGGCTACGACTATTATGCTCAAAAGATTTATTCTGTCTTATGGATGACACAAATGGCTGTAGTATAAATATTGAGGAAGCCTCACTAGTTGTGCGTCGAGCAAAAATTAGTCCCGGTATTCTATTAGCTCATGCAAAAGCTCTATCTCATGGTACTGCAAAATATCCTATTACACGTGTCGAGGTAAAAGCTTTGTCTCTACACTCAGGCGTTCACTCTGAAACGCTTGATAATGTTATTCTCGGTGAAATTCCAAAAAGAATAATAATTGGGTTTGTGGACAATATTGCATTCAACGGAAACGGAAACAAAAATTCTTTTGATTTTCAAAATTATAAAATTAATCATCTTTCGCTTTATGTTGATGGTACTCAGATACCTTCTAAACCACTACAGCCATCATTTGGGGATAAGAAGTTGTATG
>NC_046666.1:101218173-101219678 GCF_010883055.1 Belonocnema kinseyi | reverse complement strand
TCGAGGACGCCTTGACTAGTACTATTAATTGTCTTGTATATGCGGAATATGATAATGTTCTAGAAATAGACTCGTCCAGACAGATTATTGTCGACTTTAGCGCTTGAGTGGGGAAAAAATCAATTATGCCAATGACTTGACGTACTTCAAAGACAGTAAACTGCATGCGTCCTTCGTGAAAAGTTGGTTTTCTTTCCTACATTCTAACAAAAAAATATATATATACGAAATTATGGTTGACTACGTGATTGACATATAAGAATTTAGAGACGATGCTGGTCGATTTATTCCTAAAGAAGTAGCTGTGATTTCTCTGGACCGTTATTGCATTTCTCATTGGATTATTCTCCACGATTTTCAATTAGCGATCTCACAAATGAATCTCAACAACAAAATAACTGGCTTAGTTTTCATCATCACGGTTACTACAAAAATTTATAAGTAGACAAGTAATAAATTTGGAGGAACTAAAATGCCCATCGTTTCAAGAACTACCATTCATAGACGAATTTTGTTTCCATCATGGTATAAAAAAGAAAACAATGTTTATGTGTGCTTTTAATAATGTACTCAGACTAAAGAACTGGATAGAGAAATAGCAAGAGGATAATCTACTCTCATTATCCTATAATAAAATACAAGGGTACAGTACTACTACGGTCAGATCACCTACGACCTATGAACCGAGCATTACGGTCAATTCTGAAGATTCGGATAAGGATACGGTAGACTTGATTAAAAAAACTACCCTACCAATATCATCTAAAAAGTATCAACAGCCTACAAATTCTACAAGTACTTCTACTTCCAAAAGCTCGGACAGTCGGCGTGTTTCCAGCAGATCAGATTCCTAAACGTTGGACGATACCATCTGCAATTGTCGTTAATTTTGATGAACAATCAAAACCTGGAACTCACTGGATCGCCCTATACGTTGGCTGTGATGGAAGAGGTACCTACTTTGACAGCTACGGGTTACCGCCTCTTATATCTAAACATCTTATTCGTTTACGGGGAAATTGTACCTTCTACAGGTGGAACACAAAGAGACTACAAACTGCGACTTCGAATGTTTGAGGGCAATATTGCATTATATTTCTTCATTGTATGTGTAATGGTTATTCTCTGTCTGATTTTAATCATTTTTTTACGAATAATTTAGAAAAAAATGACTGTCTGGTGCGAAAATTTTACAAAAAGTTGTTAAAGAAATACAAACTCAAACATAATATTTCTCGAGTATCGAAACAGCGCATACGTGGCGGTAAATATTGTAAGCGTACAGATCTTGCATCATGTACGCACACTTCATTGTCGGAATTGACCACACTTTCTTTATTCTAGAAATATGTAACCTATTTTTCCAATAGAAAGTATAAATAAATAAATTTTGTACTATTTTAAATGTTCTTATTTCCATTTCACTGCCTTTCATACATTTTACGCATTTATTTTATTTTTACAACAATAATTGTAATAAAAATTATTCTTTTTTTTTTAATTTT
>NC_046666.1:101188994-101218073 GCF_010883055.1 Belonocnema kinseyi | reverse complement strand
ATTAACTTTTCTTAGGGGCGTGTCAGATTGCCCACCCTTAAGACGGATGTAAACAGGTGTCCCATAGTGGTGAGGGTGGGGCCCACCACCACGGCGAGGTGGTCGGCGCCATAGTGCGGTGAAAGGGGAAAAGGAAAGTGGAGGGGGTAGTCTGTCTATAGTGGCCCGGTACTACTTTTGTGCATTTTTATCTCAAGAAAAAGTACACAGAGAGACTTACCATCAGCTGGAAGTATTGAAACTCAACTTTTTTCTTCAAAATGAGCTATAGAATACGAACAAAGTATTATTTTTAACATTTAACCACTATAACTATAATTTATAGTGTCCTAAAGAAAATCTATAACTGAAAAAATGAATTTTGCGATTATTGGGTGCCTATTACGATTTTTTTAGTTTTTTTTATGCAAATATTTGAAAATATATGCAAAACAATTACATACTCATAATAAGATGCTCACAAAAATTGTTTAAACAATTTAACATTATTTTCAGAAATGTTCTCTTAGAATAGATATAGAAAGTTGCGGTTTTTTCCAAACTTTTCCACCTTTTGTCCAATTTTCAATTAAAGTTAGGTGATACTTAATTTCCGTTAACAATAATATGTATTTAAATAATTTATTATTGTTGTTAATAATATTCAATTTCAATAATGCTAGAAAGTTGTGGTTTTTTCTGAACTCTTACATTTTTGTCCACTTTTTACTAAGTGATGTAATAGTTGATGCAAGTTAAGAAACATTCTTATTTAGAGATTTGTTTATTGTTTATAACTGTCTTTCCATAGAATAGTTCTAGAAATATGCTTTTTTCCTAAACATTTAGTTTTGCTTTGACTTTGTCGTTAAAAAAAAGAGTAAGAAAACCTCAAAAAGAATCATTTTTTAAATAGTATTGTATTGTTTTAAGTACATTTTTGGCTTTTTTTCTAATTAAAAAAAATTAATTCAAACAAACAAGCTATCTTACACAAGAGCCAGAAACATAGAATGGAATATAATATAGGAGTAGGTTGGAAGTGGGTTGGTATTGCACATATTTTATTATCAGCTCACCACCCCCTTCTACCTCGGATAATCCCAGGGATTCGTGTACCAAATTTGAAGCATATATTTCAAATATCCGTTTTATTTCAGAAAGAAGTATACACAGATAAGAAAAAGATTGTTTTAAATTTGATTCTTTATCAGGTTTATTGATTACTTTTTCATAACGTAAAAGGCAAAGCAAAATGGAGCATTTAAAAAACAACCATTTTCTTGCACTGATCTAAGAGAAGATTGTTACAAACATTAATAAATTAATTAAAGACCTACCCTGGCGGACAAAAGGAACCGAATGGAGCATCTACAAAGTACCCGTAAAGACCCTATTGGGTCCCTATTCGGTTCCTTTTTAAAAAACTCAAAAAAAAACAGCAAGACCAACTTTTAAAGTGTTGAAATTCGGATTCTACGTTAAATTTCTTATTAGAAAGTCACGGAGTAATCGCAAAACTTTTCAAGCGCATCCATAATAGCTCAAGTAGTATGTTAGGCGCGAAGTTTAAACATTCTCTCTCAGTTGCATCGCAGCGTTGTTATCTGAGGTTTCCACTGCGTGGCGCTAGCATCTAAACAAAATTCTTAAAGTTACCGACGGAACGCTTATTAACTGCTTCTAAAAGAAGATGCACTCGAAGTCGCCTTCGGTCCATGTAAATGACAGGTTTTTTATTTCTTAAAGTTTTTAACGCTACAAAAAAAAATTATTGCGATTACTGCGTGAGTTTCTACCCTGCCGAAAAGAATCTTTGAGTATATAAAAAAAATTATTTAGGTCAAAGAAGCTCAAAGAAATTCTCGGCAGGCACTCAAGTAGATATTTTTAAAGGTCCAGGAAGCTCGTTTAAATGGTTTGAAGGCTTTAAAATATCCTTTCCGAAATTGAAATAAGAATACGATCATAAATAACAAGCAGAGAGGCTATCTCAATAGAGTTGCCGACACTCAAGGGTCCTTTGTTAAGATTTAGGATTAAAATTTAGAAGAAGATTTTTCTTTAATTTCATAGTTAACAGCCTAAAACATAATAATTTGGAATCTACGGGTTTCGATGACTACAGATATCTAACTTTTTTTTAATGAAAATTGTATATCAGTATATAAGTTATAATTATAAATAAGTATAATGAGAAAATTGATCAATTGAAAAAAAGTGTTAATAATTTGAAGAGAAATTTAAAAAGGGAGAGCGGATTAGCCACGACCAACTACTGTAAATAACTCTGCCCGCCCTGTACGTGACGAATACAAAAGGAACATTATATTACCGTCGCATCACTCTTAAAACGACCACTAAAAGGATCTTGAAAAGAACCCAAATCTCTCAAACTATGTCCGAGACTATTTTGTTTCAAATCGACTTTGTTTATAGACTCAAATGGGCCAAGCTATTTCGCTAAAGAAAACTCAGAGATTTCTTTCGGTAGGGTAATGAAAATTTGGACATAGAATCCGAATTTCAACCATTTAAAAGTTGATTTTGCTGGTTTTTTTTAGTATTTTAAAAAGGAACCGCATGGGGACCCAATGGGGTCTCTTTACAGGTACTTTGTAGAGGCTACATTCGGTTCCTTCGGTCCGCCAGTATACTTTGGTTTAATATACATTGATTATTAACATACTAAGTGAAAAGCGGATAAATAGTTGAAAATTTCAGAAAAAACCCACAACTTTCCAGCATTATTCAAATTAGTTATCATTAGAAATGCTATTAAGTTATTTAAAAAATTAATATTTTAACATTAATTAACTATCCATTTCACTCTAATTGGAAATTGGACAGTCAGTGAAAATTTTCAGATAAAACCGTAACTTTCTAGCATCATTGGAATTGAATATTATTAACAATAATAATAAATTGTTTAAAAATTATTTTTTTAACAATAATTAAGTTATAGAGTTTCTTCAGAACCCTATAAAACATATTTATGGTGGTGACATGTTGAAAATAATACTTTATTCGTATTCTATAGCTCATTTTGAAGAAAAAAGTTGAGTTTAAATACTTCCAGCTGATGGTAAGTCTCTTTGTGTATACTTTCTTACGATAAAAATGCACAAAGCTAAAATGGCCCATTTTTCACTTTATTTTATTATATACTGTCGCTAATTGACAAAAATATAAAAATCTCAAACCAAAATTCTCTCACGAATTTAATGCTGAGCATTTCTAAAAAAAACTTTGGAATCGATTAAAAAATACGACCTGTGGGCAATAAAGAACAGTAAATTCCTATTCTAGATGACTGTGGTTGGTACGAGGGCGTCGGTCGACTCGAGTCGAGTGCGCGTGCGGCAAAAAAAACTCTCTTACATCTCTTAAACAAGTTGTTTATTCGCGGATCTTCCCTGCAGACTTTTGTCCGTCAAAATCTGAGGAAACGATTCCTGACAGTCTTAGATTTCAATAACTTGTATGTTGCAAATATAAAAAAGAAATCTACTTTTAAAATATACTTGGCATCAGAAGGGGTTTTTCTATTTAGAGAAAAGAAATCTGATAATTTCGTCGAAAAGAAGCCGAGTTTTCGCGAGTTTAGTTTAAAAAGTCATTGATTTCGGTACAATGAAAATTTTCGGCTTTTAATTTGTAGTAAAAAACTATCATTTTAATGAAAAAAATTTCTGCATGAAAGTTGTGCGGCTCGTCGAGCCGCATATAGTCATATTTTTTGCGCAGTGAATTTCCGAAGTTGCTAATTTTCGGATATGTTCCGCGTTATCGCAAGGCACAGCGTACTGGGAGACCAAGTCCGAGTGCTAAGGACGTTATGGAATCCATATGCTCAATTGTTATTAATAAATCAAAATTCGAAGAAAACATTTTTTTTAATCCGCAGAATTTTATAGAAGTTTTCGGACCATTTCAATTAATTATCAAAGTTATTTAGAAATTCTAAAAAAATTTCAAAAATAATTTTATATTTGAAAAAAATATAACACAACTATTCGATTTATCAACCCAGGAAAAAAGAACGGATAGAAAGCGAGTCAGTTTGAATTGTGTACCTGTCATTTGCAGATTGAAAGGATAAAAATGTAATGGGTTGGCCACATTCTTAATATGTCACCTGTGCGCGGTGTTTTAAATCAGCCAATTCCACATTCGTCCAAATTCTGAGTGAATAGAGTTGAATGAGACTGCCAAACCTGAAATAATATCTATGGGTATTCCACGATTCATTAAGGCCATGTGACGAGAGGGTCACGTGACCAAACCTGGTCTTCGATTTTTCTTTCCCAACTTACGTCTAAAAGAAATGAGGTATCGCTCTGAAAGTTTGGGAAAAGAAAGAGGAGGTATAAAATCCATGTCTCTGCTTTGTTCCGGTGGAAATTTTGAGAAAATTTTTTTTTCGAAGAAAATACCAGTGGAAGTTTTCTTTTCCAACTTACGTCCACACGGAATGAGATATCGTGTTAAAAATTTGGCACGATACATAGAAGGCATGCAAGAATTTGTCTCTGGTCCTAAATAATTAGAATAGTGGAAAAAGTTTTTTTTTTAATTTCTATTTTGGAGAAATACCGATCGTGCTGTCGTCAAACCCTGCAAGCAATTTGCAATGTTGTCAATGGGCTAGTTATGAGTTTTATATTTATCAAAGTGGGACAAAACAACAAAAATCGCTCACGAACATTATGCACCAATAATGCAAAAACTAATGTTTGCACTTTAAATGCAAATAAACATATTTGGTTTGACATACGTATTAGTCTGGTGTCAGCTGTGTCAAAGCTGCACTAGCGCAGCGAGTAGACAAGAAAAACATATAATATACAGTAAAATAACCCGCTTATAAACAAAAATAATAAAGTCCTAAAAAAAATTTTAGTAAAATTTTTTCAATTAAATTTTTGAATTTTTTTTATCATGAACTAATTTTAAATGAAAGTAAAATGTTAAGTCCAGCCGCCTTAAAGGGGCCCCAACGTTATTTTAGCTCCGGGCCCCGAAAGGTCTTAATCCGCCCATGGTAAAACAGATTGCATGATTACCGTAAGAGAAAGTTAAAAGTCAAACTTCTGCTGTAAAACATAAATGTGTCCGTCGATAATCATTATTTGAATAAATAAACTTTTTTCTTCCTCCAACTCCTTACAAGGCCACAAACGATCCTTTAATATTTATTAACATTTCCCGAAAAAATTTTCCGCGTTATTTAAAATTTTATTTTTCAATATGGGTGAAAAATATTGATCTTAGGGCTGACTTGATCAGCTGTTACACCCATCACATGGCCTTAATGTGTATATGAATGGGTTGAGATTCAATATGAAATGGAGTTTTCAAAATGTCACATCCAATGGTAAAAATACGGTGCGCACATAGCAATTTTCAATAAGCGTGAATCTGCCAATTGCAGGTTACCTCAGGTTGAGTTTAACTGAGTGGAATATGCAGATTAAAATTGTAAAGAATTGTTTCGAATGAGAAGTATGAAGTGATAAATTTGAATATAGGACAATGCTGATTAATCAAAAATTAAATTAATTAAAATTAAATAATATTGTATTATATTATAACTGATACAATTTATTTATAAATTCAATGATTATTAAGTTGTAATTCTCTTTTTACAATGGTTTCAATAGATTATCCTGTACAGGAATTACCTAACTTTAATCACTTTTGCGCAAAAGAACTTTTTGAATTTTAGGTTAGTCGAGGCAACTACTCCAAAATTTCATTTAATGCAAAACTTATCAAAAATAAAAAGACACTTCAATTTAAAAAATGAGTACCGCTTAGAATCTTAAAAATATTTCATTGTAGTATTTATATAGTAAAACGAGGTGACTAGATTTTGAGATTAGAGCGTGAGTCAAAGAGCTTCAATACATTTTAATATAATTGTTTGAATTTAATTCTAAAACATGGCAAACTTTCACATTTTTAAAATAATAATAAAAAATAATTGACAGTGTAATATGTTCTGTCGCGTTATGTTTTTTTTTTAAATTTTGTACCCGTTGTTGCAAATAAAAATGTATTGAAAATGATAAAATTCAAAAACAATATATAGGGTGTCTAAAAAGTCCCGGGTCGATTGAATATTTCCTCAAGTAAAATATTTTTCAAAAAAGTGAAGGTCATTCCTGAAGTAAATTTTAACGAGGAATTCAATCGTGACCTTCAATCTGATCTTGAAGTTGACCTTCATGGCTTTTTGAAGGTCAACTTTGTTTTTTAAAATGGAAAGCCCCTTTTTTACATCTGCAATCGATAGAGCGAAAAATTTTACGTTCAGGTACGTACCCATGTCATAGGTCAATTGTAGCGTTCAAGGTCAGTTAGAGGTTACTTCAAATTAACAAAGTGTTCCAAGAGGTCAGTGCAATTCCTGAAGTAAATTTTAACGAGAAATTCATTGGTGAGCTCTGTATTGATCTTGGTTACAGCGTGTTGAATATTGTAAAACCATAAGGAAATTTTTCATTAAAATTTCCGGGTGTTCTGGTGAGAGTTCTGTTCCTCCCCGAAGAGTTATACAGTCCTATACCGCTTTTCGGTACCTAAGTCAATACATAAGGCGATACCACAAGCCCTGTACCGTTTTTCCATACGAATATTACGAATCGAAACTAAATTTACGTATTATGAGTATATACTTACTATCTTTCGCTAAAAGATTATTATGGCGCAAGCTAAACTTTCGGAACGAGAAAGGGTATCTGTATTAATGATGCGCAGTTGGAGAGATCGAGTTCGATCTAATGATCAAGTTCGTTTGCTTTTTAATCGCACTTATCTTAATGGGGAAGGATTAAATCCTGTCTCAAAATGAACAATTGAAAGAACTATAAGGCGCTTTATGAATCATGGATCTATCAGTGCGAAATATGTTTTAAAGCATTAATTTCCATCCTTACAAAGTTTATCTGGTACAAGAGCTCAATGAAGAAAATCCTGATAGTCGGGTTGAATTTTGTGAAATTATGATGGACAGAATTGACAGAGATCCTCTTTCCTTGTACAATACAGTATTTTCGGATGAATCTACTTTCACTTTAAAAGGTGAAGTTAACAGGCAAAATTGTAGATATTGGTCCGACACAAATCCTGATTGGATGTTGGAGAGTCACACACAATATCCACAAAAGATTAATGTTTGGGCCGGTATCTTGAATGATACATTGATAGGCCCTTTCATCATCGATGGTAATCTTGATGCCCGTGCATATGAAGAGCTTCTCAGAAACCAAATTGCACCAAGAAGAAGGAAGATTACAGGCGATAATTTTCAACATATTTGGTTCCAGCAGGACGGAGCAGCGGCTCATTACGGTAGGGAGGTTCGAGCATATTTTGATACTCAGTTCCCTCAAAGGTGGAATGGAAGAAGGGGTGAAATCGAGGGGCCTGCTAGATCTCCTGATCTGACGCCGCATTTTTGCAATCGCATAGCTTTTTGTCAAGAAGCTCAAGGTTTTCAGTTCGAACATCTTCACTAAAGCGTGAGAGCCAAGGGAACTCACGCTAATCAAGCACCCCGAAAAGTGAGAGGCAAGGGGACTCACGCTTATCAAGCACCCCGAAACGTGAGAGGCAAGGGGACTCACGCTAATCAAGCACCCCAAAGGAATCAGAATTTACTACGTCCACGTCGTTGTTCCTGGGTAATGCTACACGTAAACGTAAACTGCTTGGAAAAAACCTTGAAAAAGCCTTGAAGATCATCACCAAGATCAATAAAGAGCTTACCAATGAATTTCTCGTTGAAATTTACTTCAGGAATTGCACTGACCTCTTGGAAAACTTTGTTAATTTCAAATAACCTCTGACTGACCTTGAACGTTACAATTGACCTATGACTTGGGTACGTACCTGAACGTAGAATTTTCCGCTCTATCGATTGAAGGTGTAAAAAAGGGGGTTTCCATTTTAAAAAACTATGTTGACCTTCAAAAGGCCATGAAGGTCTACTTCAAAGTCAAAATGAAGGTCACCAATGAATTCCTAGTTGAAATTTACTTCAGGAATTACACTGACCTCTTGGAAAACTTTGTTAATTTCAAATAACCTCTAACTGACCTTGAACGTTACAATTGACCTATGAATTTGATACGTACCTGGACGTATAATTTTCCGCTCTATCGATTGCAGATGCAAAAAAGGAGGTTTCCATTTAAGAAAAACTAAGTTGACCTTCAAAAAGCCATGAAGGTCAACTTCAAGGTCAAAATGAAGGTCATCATTGAATTCCTTGTTAAAATTTACTTCAGGAATGACCTCCACTTTTTTGAAAAATATTTTACCTGAGGAAATATCCAACCGTCCTGGGACTTTTTTGACATCGATATTTTACTTTCGATACTGCATCACTACAACACAAGATAGCGGATAGCAGGCAGGAACTAAGTCAGGGTCGCGCACACCGCTGGTAGGTCAGCTTCAAAGTTGACAAGGTCGAAACAACTGCCCAAGCGCAGCCAAATCGCTGTGGTGCGCAATACACGAATCTCATATTTCAAAACTTATTTTCTCTAGTTCTTTATATTTCTCATCAATACGATTCTATTTCTGTGTTACTTTAGTTCTACTGCAGTATTTGAGTTTTCAAAGAAAAAATCCTGCTATTGGTCGCAGTTTTTGCCAACAAGTAAACAAAAGTACGCAATAGTATGCTTTACTGTGTTATCAGTTCTATATTGTGATATTGCGTTGTGATGATAAATTGAAACGTAAATTTGTATGCTGTGTTATTGGTGACGTACCATGTTACTTCAATCACATTGCTTGAATTTTGAAAGAAAGGCTGAATTTACTTTTGAAAGTCTGATATTTTTTGTTATTTTCAAATTATATTTTTATATAGTTGGAAATGTTTTGAATAAAATTTATTCATTTCGCCCAATACTTATGGTTCTGTACCTAATTTGTGTTTTGTTAATTTGCAAAGTCAAATATTAATGGTGTATACATGCACTTATACAATAGAAAAGTGCTTTTATATTGAGACGGCCAAATTTCCGGCATGCGCCCAACGTTGTGAGTCCAAATAGCGCGCCAGCCACAAAGGTTAAGCTAGTGATCCCAGATCTGAAACGAGATGTGGTCCAATACTATGACAGGGCTATGTCGTGTGAATATAGTAGGAGACGATATAAATGACTGGGTTGCGCGCGCAACCCATTTCACCTTTTCTGAATTTGAAAACTCGAAGGCGCACGATTGCCGGTTGAAACACTTCGGTGGTTCTATTTATATCTCTATCCGCTTTGAAATACAATCTAGAGATTAGAATTTTGATATTTCCAGATTTCGATGCTGGCGATTCTCATGATTTGAATACTTCGTGCATCTCTTTATATGAGCATATTTTGAGGTTACGTTATTTCAAGAATAAAATATAAATGATATAAATATTAATACTATTATATACATATATATATATATATAAATATATACATATATTATTAATGAAAATATTATAATTATGTTATATTATAATAGTCTTATTTATATCTTGATCCGCATTTGAAAGAAATTAAAGAAATTGGCGATTTTAATGATATTTGATTATTTTGCACAATTTGAAAATAAAAATATATATGCAATATCAGAATATTAATATCGTAATTAATATTTTTTGTACATTATATTATGTTGTTTACGCTGTATACTTTATATTGTGTATATTTTACATAATGAACGAACATGATGAAAACGAAGCTACATATTTTCTCTCTTAGAATTTTTATCTGAACAGATAATTAAATCATTACATATTTCTGTGTCTATATTACAGTTTCTCTTGTCGTTAGGCTATATTTATCCTCTATGTCACTGTTTTCTTCGATTTTATGATTATTTTAATAATAATATTAATTAGCTGTAAATGATTTTGCTGGAGTTTTTAAGCGTTTGATTTATCTATTAAACCAAACAAGTTTAAATAGCCTCCGGACTTTCGAAATTATAAAATTTGTTTATGAGAATCATTGAGAATTAAACAATAACAAACTATAGCTTCCTAGAATTTGGTTATATTATACTTTTTTTCATGACTACTTGGGACTTCAATTTTTAAGATTTAAAATTGCTAGCAATTTTAAAAAGTGTTCATACAAAATTTTGTACTTGTTAGTACTTATAATTTGCAATCTTTTTAATTTTAAATGATTCTCATAAATAAATTTTAGAATTTTGAAAGGCTATTTAAATTTTTTCGATTTAATATATAAATTCAACTTCCACCGCTTAAAACTCTAGCACAATCATTTACAGCTAATTAATATTAATGTTAATATCAATATCTGTTGAGTTCATATTATTATAATTATAATATCATATATAGTTAATTATATATAATATAAATTCTATTATAATGCACCCTGATTATACTTCTTTTTTCAAATTTTCATGTCCTAACTAAAAATTTTTATTATTTTTTAGAATGCCCTGTCCCAGATCTGAATGATATTTTTTTCAAAAAATCTCTAATCCAATTCAGAAATACATACAATTGCATTGAAAGATTTCCTGTTCCAAGTCAAAATTCAGAGTGAAATTAGAAAATTCAAACTTTTAAATCTGAAAATGATTTATTTCAGGTGCACATCTTTTGAATTTTATACTTTTAAAACTGAAGCTTGAAAAATTTTTTAATCAGAAATATTTCATTCAAACGCTTAATACTTCATACGTATAAAATACAAAGTTTTAGCACCTTTTAATTTTACCATGTTTTTATCAAATTATGTTAACATTTTAGAGATTTCTGGTTAAAAAATATAAATTACGCTATTATTTTTATGGTTCAAAATGATATTACTTCAAGCAAATTTCAGCTCGGAAGATTACAAATTGAACGATTTGACCAATTTTTAACTAAAAACTTTTTAAAGTAAAAGTTCAATTATTTTAGTCTTAAGTTGTTCCAGATTAATATTTTTGCATTTTTATTTATAGATAAAAATTTGAGTTTACCAATTGAAAAAGTTAGAAATTAACTTACTATCAAAATAATTGAATTTTCAACTAAAAAAAAAGAAAAAAACAAATTTCCAACAAAATAGTTACATTTTCAACCGGAAACATAAATTTTTTAACTGACATTAATAATCTTCAACCAAAAACTGCAATTTTTACAAATTAGTTTCATTTTAACCTAGTAGTTGAAATTTTAACTAAAAAATTGTGTATTTTATAACAAAAAAAGTTTAATTCAGCAAAAAAAGACAAATTTTACAAAAAAATTAATGAATTCTCAATCAAACCAAATAGATTTTCAGTCAGAGAGTTAAGTTTTTATACATAAAAGATGAAATTTCTCCCAAACCAGATGAATTTTCAAACCAGAAAGAAAAATTTGCTACAAAACAATTGAATGTTAAGCCCGAAAAAATTAATAAAAAAAAAAACTTTCGGTTTCAAAAAAATAGTTACATTTTCAACTAAAATGATGAATCTTCAACAAAAAAAGTTAAAATTTTTTATTAAAAACTGTTGAACTCATCCAAAAATATATCAGTTTTACACGAGAGTTGATTTTTCAGTCAATAAGGATTTTTTTTTGAATTGTTGAATTTCAAAGTTAAAAAGATGATTTTTTTTACAAAACAGTGTAAACTTTTTTTTTAAACGAAATACTTCAAAGACTTCTGGTTAAAAAATATAAAACAAAGAATTTCTTTTTTTTAGTTGAAAATTCAATTATTTTGATAGTAATTTAATTTCTAACATTTTCAATTGGTTAACTCAAATTTTTATCTATAAATAACAATGCAAAAATATTATTCTGGAGCAACTTAAAATAAAAATAATTGAACTTTTATTTTAAAAAGTTTTTAGTTAGAAAATTGGTTTAATCGTTTCATTTTCAATGTTAAGATCTGAAATTTTCTTGAAGTTCTATCATTTTGAACCTTAAAAATAATAGCGTATTTTATGTTTTTAACCAGAAATCTTTAAAATGTTAAAGTCATACAAATTTTTAATTTAAAATTAAAATTATTTCTTGAAAAAAAGATCCTACTCCATCTTCACTCCATTGGGAAGCGAACCACAAAACTTCGGATTTCCGGTCAAGTGCTTTTCCAATTAAGCTATTAGAGGGATCAGAATAAGAACTCTTAATTCAAGAACATAAAGCCAATTTTTAGCTAGGTGTTAATGGTACAAGTAATTATTTCAAAATTTTTAAATTTATCTGCTATATCATCAGAGATTGTACCTTACCGACAGTAGATCAACCCTCCAAACCATGAAGGCAGAAAATCCAAAGCAGAAAATATTTTTAAATTAAAATTAAAATTATTTCTTGGAAGAAGGATCCTAGGATTTTTTTTTCAAGAAATAATTTTAATTTTAATTTAAAAATATTATTTTCCATCTAGTCTTATTAAGACGTTAAGAATTTTTCTGTTATTGAAGATTCTTAACTTGACCGATATTGTGTGGATTTTCTGCCTTCATGGTTTGGAGGTTTGATCTACTGTCGGTAAGGTACAATCTCTGATGATATAGCAGATAAATTTAAAAATTATGAAATTTGTAATTTCGTATTTTAATATAATTTGATAAAAAAATTGTAAAATTAAAGGGTGTTAAAAGTTTTTATTTTATACGTATGAAATATTGAGCGTTTAAATGAAATATTTCTGAATTAAAAATTTGTCAAACTTCAGTTTTAAAAGTTTTAAATTCAAAAGATTTTCACCTTAATAAATCATTTTCAGATTTAAAAGTTTGAATTTTCTAATTTCACCCTGAATTTTGAATTGGAACAGGAAATCTTTCAAAGCAATTGTATGTATTTCTGAATTGGATTAGAGATTTTTTGAAAAAATTATCATTCAGATCTGGGACAAGGTATTCTAAAACAAAAATTAAAATTTTGAGTAATGAGATGAAAATTTGAAAAAAGAATTATGATCAGGGTGCATTATAATAGAATTAATAGTATGTATAATTAACTATATATGATATTATAATCATAATAATATTATCTCAACAGATATTAACATTAATATTAATTAGCTGTAAATGATTGTGCTAGAGTTTTAAGCGTTGGAAGTTAAATTTATCTATTAAACCGAAAAAATTTAAGTAGCCTTTCAAAATTAGAAAAATTATTTTGAGGATCATTTAAAAGAAAACAATTACAAGTTATAAGTAATAACAAGCACAACATTTTTTATTAACACTTATTAAAATTGCTAGCAATTTTAAATCTTAAAAATCGAAGTCCCAAGTAGTCATGAAAAAAGTATAATATAACCAAATTCTAGGAAGCTATAGTTTGTAATTTTTTAATGCCAAATGATTGTCATAAACAAATTTTATAATTTCTAAATTCCGGAGGCTGTTTAAACTTTTTTGGTTGAATAGATCAATCAAACGCTTAAAAACCCCACCATAATCTTTTAAAGATAATTAATATTAATATTAATATAATTATAATATCGAAGAAAATAGTGATATAGAGGAGAAATATAGCCTAAGGACAAGAGCGAGCAAGAGAGCAAAAGAATATAGTAAAAACTTGTAAAAGTATACAATGAAGACAATAAATTCTATTATATTCTATATATAATTATAATATCACATACTTAATTATGTAATTTATTTTCATAATGTACAATAATACGAGGTGTGTTCAAAAAATAAGGTGACATTATGGTTTTCTCAAAAAATATTCATTTATTTCTCAATATTTATGTTGTCCCCTTCAAAGTATTCCCCCTCAAATATAATACACTTGCGCCAACGCTTTTTCCAATCATCGAATTACTTCTGATAATCATTTTGTGGTATAGCCTTGAGTTCTTTTAGCGATGCAGTTTTTATCTCCTCAATCGTTGAAAATCGATGTCCTTTCATGGGTCTCTTCAGTTTTGGGAAAAGAAAAAAGTCACTGGGGGCCAAATCCGGTGAATATGCAGGCTGAGGCATGACTGTGGTGCTGTTTTTGGTCAGAAAAACTTTCACAAGCAACGATGAATAAGCAGGTGCATTATCGTGATGCAAAAACCATGAATTGTTTTTCCAAAGTTCCGAACGTTTTTTGCGTATCGCCTCTCGCAAACGGCGCATAACTTGAAGGTAATACTCCTTATCAGGGTGACCAGACGTCCTTCTTTGGAAGGACATGTCCTTCTTTTTCGATGTTTGCCCTTCTGTCCTTCTTTTTTGTCTGATGTCCTTCTTTTTCAAGATATTCGCGATATTTGCATTTTTTATTCCGCGGATCTAAATTTCCTTCAGAACTTCTACCAGCGAAGCCTTAGCTCCAGAGGAATAAAATTCGTCGCTTGACCGATGACAAATTTACTTGGATTAACTTCATTGTTCCCTACGTTTGTGTTCGCGCAGCACTTCTCTATAGGAATTGTGCTTGTTCAAATTGCGATGGGAGTCCGAGACCGTGTCGAAAGCTGAAAAACGAATAGACCTCTTTTCTTAATATTTGTCGATGGAAAAAGAAGTCCATTAGATTTTCCACTGCAAAACGGCCCGGAGTCCTACTACTGATCGTATAAAAAGCCATAACCTGGTATATATTCGGTTTGTGTTTCCCATTCCCGTTCTTCACTTTACTATTCCAATGACTGCTAAGGGGAAAGTGTTCCTATGTCTCTGTCATTGTACAAATCTAACGTAAGTACCATTGCAAGGTTATGTTTAATTAAATTTTTTAAGTTTTATTTTGAGTTTCTTAGTCTCGTAAATAATAATCTGTCGCTGTGAGTTTCATTTTCTACATTTATTATTCACAGGTTAAAATCACAGGATAATCACTTTTAATTTTCAAATAACGCGCCAAATTGGGCTAGGAGCGGAAAAGAATTAATGGTGGGAGGTGGTAAGGAGTGGGGTGTCCTGCTTTTCCTACCCAGTCATCTGGTCACCCTGCTCCTTATTGACCGTACGACCTTGTGGTAAGAATTCCTGATGCACTACGCCACGGTAATTAAAGAAGACAGTGAGCAAAACCTTCACATTTGACCGAACTTTACGTGCTTTTTTCGGTCTTGGACACTCAGGATGCTTCCACTGAGACGATTGGGCTTTAGTTTCGACGTCATAACCATATACCCAGGATTCATTCCCAGTTATAACCCTTTTGAGAAAATTAGGATCATTATTGACTTCATTCAACATCTCCTGAACGATGGTCATGCGATGGATCTTTTTATCAAAATTAAGCAGTTTTGGAACAAATTTCGCTGACACACGGCTCATGCCCAAAACGTCCGAAAAGATAGCATGGCATGAGCTAATCGATATGCCAACACCTTCAGCAACTTCTCTGATGGTAATTCGGCGATTTTTCAACACCATTTCTTCCACTGCTTGAACGTTCTCATCTGTTGTTGACGTTCTGGGACGTCCAGGGCGAGGTTCGTCTTCGACATACTCTCGGCCTTCTTGAAACAGCTTGTACCACTTATACACATTTTTCTTACTCAGAGTAGACTCACCGTATGCAACTGACAACATTTCAAGAGTTTTAGAACACTGGATTCCATTTTTCACACAAAATTTAATGCAAACTCTTTGCTCCATTTTTTTCGAAAGAAGAAAATCGCCGAGCACACCAAACCCTTCTAACCTTTTACGCCTCTGCCAGAAAAACAACACGAGCTGTATAGTCAAAACTATATTAACAAAATAAATGATTTTTTTAACCAAAAATGGTATAGGTTAATTGTCAGTTTCAAAAATGTACCTTCAACAACACATAAAACATATTTTCATCAGAATAGTTAAATTTTCAACGAAAGACATGATCCATCAAATACAAAAATAAATAAATTTTAATAAAGTAGTTGAACTTTTGATAGAAAAGAGGAATTTTTTACAAAATAGTTACATTTTTAACAAAAGAATTAATTTTTCAACCAAATAAATGAGTTTTTAATCAAAAGAGATTTTGATAATGTTGTGAATATTTGAATTTTAATAACTGATAAAATGATAACGTGAGTCATTAAAAAATGTCCATTGTTGCCAGAGGGCAACAGTTACTGGACGATCGCACAGAGCAGAAAACCGTAATGGCTGCAACAGCTGACGTTGCTGAAAGCATTGGAGGTGGGGGGGGGGGGGGGGGGGGGGGGGGGGTGACGTTGATCGCAGTGACAGAAGCGGTGATGAAAGTACGGAGAAGTCGACCCGGGTGGGAGGGGCAGTGGACTCAGGTACGGGCAAGCAACGTGGAAGGCCCTCAAATTTTCAGCACCTTATCAAGCTAAGCAACGCGGGTTCGAACGGAAGTCTGGACCAATGGCAAAAAAAGGCAAGCGCTACTAGCAGTGAAGGGGAGGAAGAAAGTAAAGGAGTGGCTGGGGAAGATGAGGTAGAAAGGGACCAGTATAACAAAAGAGTTAGAATTAAAAGGAAAACACCAGAGAGAGGTTGGGGGGATGGTTGAAGAATTGGAAGTTCTCATTAAAGTGTTTAGAGAGGAAACAAGAAAGAGTTTGGACGACATGAATAAGGATATGAATAGGCAGGGAAACGATGTAAGGGGGGAAGTGAAAAAGATCAGAGAAAAATGGGAAGAATGGGATAAACGTTGGAAGAAGGAGAAAGACCAGGTTTGGGGTAAATTAGAGAGCATTGAGAATAGACAGAGAGAGTTTAACGAACAGAGATCTAGAGAAATAAAACAGTTGGAAGAATGGGTATGCAGTCTAAAAATTAGAAATGAGCATATGGGGGAAAACCGAGAATGAGGAAATAGTTAAAGGTAATGAAAAGAACATCCGAAGTGAGAATGAAAGATTGATGAAAAGACTCAGTGAGATTAAAAGAAAATTATAAGGGGAAGAAAGGGCAAAGAGGAAAAATAACATAGTAGTTAAGGGATTAAAAGTGGAGAGTGAAACAAGAGAAGTGGAATTAAACAATCTTTTGCGAGACATTAGAGTGCAGGTAAGATTAGAAGGATTGAGAGGAAGAAGGGAAAGAATTGAAGAAGATTTTACATGGAGGGAGAGGAAAAAGAGATGGCAAATAGAGTAGAGGGCTTGGGTAGAGAGGAAAAAGGGCCATATGGTGTGGATAAAAAGAGACTAGAAATAAATCAGAGGGGTTTCCAAGCTGCAAAGGGGAAATAAAGTGAAGAGGAAAGAAGAGGGAAGGGAAGATAGAAATGTGAAAATAGGTTTCTGGAATGTGCCAGGCTTGAAGAATAAGAATAAAGGAGTCTGGGAGGCGTTAGAAAAGTGGGATGTGATTATGATGAGTGAAACTTGGGCAGATGAGAAGGACTGGTAGGGAATAAAAAAGCTGTTACCGAAAGGTTATGTGTGGACAATTCAAGAAGAAAGAAAACAACATGTTAAAGGGAGAGGGATGGGCGGCATGGTGTCAGGGGTTGAAAAGGAATTAGCAGTAAAAGGGAGAAAAGATGGGAACATGGAGGAGAAGGATGGAACAATGATAAGAAAAATTATAATTGGGAAAGTAGAAATAGCGGTGGTGTGTGTATACGGAAGAAGAGGGGAAGAGGAAGGCTGGAGAGTAATAAGGAAATGGATTTAGGAAAAGGAAGAATTGGTTTTAATAGGAGGGGACTTAAATGCATGGACTGGCGAACAAGGGGGAGGGTTATGGGATGAAGAAAAGGAGGATATTACAAATATATAAGGAACTTCAAACATAGAGAGACGGTCAGGGAGGGGGGAAGTTACTAAAGATGATAGGAGAAACAGGATGGTTTATATGCAATGGCAATATGAAAGGAGATGAGAAAGGGGACATCAAATTCATAGGAAAGGGAGCAACAGAAATAGACTACATCTTGGCTGAAGAAAGAATGCGGCATATGATAGGGAGTGTGAAGGTAGGGAATGAGATAGGGTCCGAGCACTTCCCGGTTATAGCTACACTAAAAAAAGGCGTCAGTATGCGCGGCAGAGGGAGAAAGAAAAAAGGGTGCGAAAGAAACACGAAAATGGGAGTCTGGGGGGTAGATATATTAAAAGAGTTTAAACAAAAGATGGAAGAGGAGAAGGTTAGGTATGAAATAGAGAAGGGAATAGACTCGTTAATTGAAAGGTTAAAGGGGTCCATTGAAAAGATAAAGGACGAGCTGAGTACTAATGAAGAAACAGTAGGGGGAAAGAGAGGCTGGTGGGACGAGGAATGCTGGGTGAGTAAAGAGAGACTAAAAGAGTGTGTGAGCAAATAGAGAAAAGGGGAAATGGAGAAGGAGGACTATAACAGGAGGAAAAAAGAACATGAGAAGATTCTGGAAAGAAAAAGACAAAAGGGAAAGGAGGAATATAAAGCAGAAGTATAAAAAGCGATCAAAGAAGGTAGTGTGTGAGATGTGATAAATAGGGATAGAGGGGAAAGGAAGGGCGTTAACGAAGAAATAGAAATGGAGGAATGGACGGATTATTTCAAGGTTCTATTAGGAGGAGAGCAAAATAATATCAAAGGGGAAAAGAGTAGGATAGTCCAAGGAGAAATGCAGAAAGTGAACGAGATAATTGGAGAAGAAGTGGACGAGGCAATAAATAGGCTAAAAAGAAACAAGGCCACAGGAGAAGATGGGATGGAAAACGAAGCGATGAAGTATGGTGGAGAAGGGATTAGGGATGGGATGTAGACGATCTGAAACAAGGTCTGGAAAGGGGAAGGTTAGCCGGAAGAGTAGACGACGGCACTGGTGGTACTGCTTGTCAAGAAAGGGGAAGAAAAGAAGGTAGAGGAATACAGAGGGATCACTCTTATGTCAGTCGGCTATCAAATATATGCAAAGATCTCAAGAAAAAGGTTGGAGAGTCAGGTAGAACAAAAAGAAAGCATCCCACATAATCAGGCGGGATTTAGAAACGGGATGGGAACTATAGACAATATCTACATACTTAATTACTTAGTTGACCGAAATTTGGGAAGAAAGAAAGGGAAAATAGTCGCTTTGTTCGTAGATTTCAAAGCAGGTCTGAGGCAAGGGTGCCCTTTAAGTCCGTTACTATTTAATATCCTGCTGGCAGACTTAGAGGATAAGCTAAAGGAGAAAGAGAAAGAGGAACGGTTTTGAGAAATAGCAAACGATACTCTCTAGCATACGTGGACGATGTAGTTCTGTTAGCGGACGATGAGAAGGGGATGAACCTAATGATGAGAATCTTCGTAAGAGTGTGTGGGAGCAAAAGATCTGACGGTAAGCGTAGAGAAGATCAAGGTGATGTGTTTCAGGAAGAGAAAGAGAAAAATAAATTACGTTTGGAAGATGAGCGGACAAACAGTTGAAAGCGTGGAGAAATTCTGTTACTTAGGTTTTTGGTTTGAGGCAGGAGGGGGAAACGAGCTGCAGGTGAGGAAAAGGATTGAATGTGCGAGTAAAGTAATGGGCCAAGTATGGGGCATAGGAAAGAGAAGGTTCAAGAACGATTGGAGAATGAGGGTTTGGTTGTTTGATGCGTTGGTTTGGGCGGTGTTGTGTTATGGTGTGGAGATTTGGGGATGGAACGAACATAGGAAATTAGACAGCATGCATGAGTGATTTCTGAGGTGAGTAATGGGGGTTAGCTGGAGTTGCCCAGGATATATGTTAAGAGAAGAGTTATTGAGAGAAAATATGCTTACTAGACAAACTAAGAGAGCCTGGAAGTTTGAAGAGAAGCTAAAAAGGGGAAAGGGAAGCATAATAGCACAAGCATGTTTGGGCGAAATTCGGAACAATGATGCGAGAGGCAGTTTGGGGAATTAAAAATGGGAGGAAGAAAGGAGAAAAATTAGAAGGATTTGTAATATTCGAGAAGGGGTTGTGGAGTAGCAGAACATAGAGTTAGAGCTTTTAGTTAAACAAGGAGAAGAGAGATAGACGAACATTATAGATTCGAGGTACAATAGATGGTATATGATGGTCAAAGGGTTGACGGAACCAGAATATCTGCAAAAAATAAAAAAGGAAGAAAAATGGAGTAGGGTTGTACGGTTTAGAATGGAGAAAAGAGTGAGAGCATGTAGATATTGGATGGATGAAAAGAAGAATTTATGTAGAGTATGCGGGTACGAAATGGAATCATTGGCACATGTATTAGAGAGATGAGCGGGAGAGGAAGGGGGACAGTTGAGTGTGGATGAGTGTGTAATATGGATCTTGGATGGTAGTGGACAGGGAGTGATGTGGATGAAGAAATTGAAAGTAAGGGAAAGCAAAGGAATAGGGCAGAGCCAAACGGGTAATCCTGAAAAAAGTTAGTAAACAGCGTAATTTGTTTCCAATATCGTGGAAAATGCATTTTTTATGGTAAAATGAAACGGATGGAATTGTAAATATATGTACAAGGAGCGGAGTGCCTCAAACCCGTAAAAGGGAGAGAGTAAATACATACATACACTATTTTTGGTCTCTGAAGTGCGTCAGAGGCCTGTGGATTAATTAATTTTGACACCAAAAAGACCTGAATTCTTTGATTAGAACGTCTACCCTGTTTAAGTAATCGATTAAGTGTTATTTTAAGAGAGTATATGTTGGTACATATTAGGAATATGTTGAAATAATTTCTCCTTTCAATCGAAAAAATAAATTTTCAAATTAAAGGAATGAAAGATGAATAAGGACGATTTTTTTACCGACCTCAAACACGGAAAAGTAAAAAGAAATGTTTTTACCTTCCTGAAACATGGTGAATAATGGCCCCGTACTTCTATAATTTTAAATAAAATTTCCATTGTGTTGTATAGAAAAAATTTTATTTTTGGTCGTTATCCAGTTGTCATTCTCATTTTGCCTGTCCATTACTATTCAAAGACTAGCATTTTCATCAATTTTTTTGATAAAATTATAAATAAACGGAATACAAAAATTAGACATTAAAATTTTTAAATGAAAAACTCATTTAAACCAAAACAGACCTTTCTACCGTAAAAGATGACTTTTCAATCCAAAAGGAGGGATTTCCAAACAAAAAAGATTAAATTTAAAGCAAAAAAAGTTGCATTTTCAACCAATTAAGTAAAAATTTTTAAATACAGTTGAATTGTCAACATAAGAGGTAAATTTTCAACCCAATTGAACGAATTTTCTGTCCAAATAAGTGAAATTCCAACAAAAAAGTTGACTTTTTGACCATTTTTACATTTTTATATAAATAGTTAAATTTTTAAGACAAAACAATAAACTTTTTAGAAAACAGTTGAATTTCCAATATGAAATTTTTAATTTGTAACGAAAATGTATTTTCTCCGATAAATAACGATTTTTAAACCAAATTTAAGGAATGATCATTACGCTTTCGATAAAAAATTTCTGATCTTTTCCGTATCTCTGTTTAATCCTAAAATAATTTGTGAATTAATTTTCGTATAAAATAAGAACTGTATTTTCAACCCTCTTTCTCGTTAAGAAATTTTTGTTCAATGGACAGAAACGCTTAATGTGACCGAATTCTTTGCATCTTCGGGACTAGTTGCTACAAGTCAATTAATTTTGACCTTGCATTAACCTAACTCTTCCATTATAAATAAAAGTAACTTCGCCATTTCTGTTATTTCAGAAGAATGTACTTCTTGTGTCGTAGTTTATATGTTGCTCTAACTGTTCCATCGGAGATCCACGCTTCACTTTCAAGGGCGATGGACTTTCTTAGGTTGGTAATTTCTTTATCCTTAATCTATAAATAACCATCTTTGTCCAGTCCAAAAGAAAATTACCTATCAATATCATTCTAAAAATCTAAAATTCACTTTTATTTATCTTTTGTACTGATGCGCAATATTGTTTCAGTATTGTTTCCGAAAGCTCAAGGATAATGTGCTCCTTTAAATTCAGAAAATAGTAAAAATCAAATGATCATTGAATAATTGAAATATAATAATATCTTTGATAAGAGACATTCATATAATGACATTTAGATTTCTAATATATTGTGACCATTTTTTTATTATCATAAATACGTTCGAATATTTTTTTAGTGTTTGAGAAGTATTCTTTTTGAATTTTTTAGGGAAAATCTGATTGGTTCAGCAGATTTTCCGAAGTAGTTCATCTGAGTAGCGTGCTTCTTCGGTTGGTGAGGGAATCTAATATAGCCCCTAGCGGTTAAATATGTAAACAGTAAACTGAACCGATATGCCCCGCATTTTTGTTTTCCTGTTACGAATTGAATTGGATAGATCAGCACTTTCTGAAATTCTTTGTGACGAATTGGGGCGAATTTGAGTGCGTATTTTACTCTCACAAATTTAGACGCATTAACCAATGTTGAAGAGTTTGCGTCCTTACGCATGGAAGTGAATTCTCTGACGTCAAATATTTTCACCCCATTTATAAGTATAAAAAGATTCGAAATTAAAACAAAGTCTAATCGAATTTACACGCATTGACACACTGGTCCAATGCGTCATTATCCCAAAGCGAGATTTGTGGTGTGTCGCATTGTTTTGAATTCAATTCGTATCAATACTTTCTTTTTTACTGGGAGAACTAGAAGATTGCAAAAAGGCCTAAAATCATCGGTAAGCTGCCAAAAGAAAAAAATCACGAAAACTACCGAAAAAGCTCTTTATATTAAACTTGATCAATAATCGAAGATTAATTTCTTTTCATATTTTATTTCTGGGTTTCCAAAGTGGAAAAACATAAAACCGACTCAGCAGCTAAATCTTGGCTATAAAGAGATATAGTCGAGGCAAGGCATTGGAAAGGTGCAGCTCTTAAGGTGGTTGGAGTTGAGTTGCTCCAAAAGATGATGAGAGCAAAAGCGTACTTCCCTGGTAAACTGGAAGACCCTTTTGTGGTCCTTCGGCAGTTGGAGCGAATCGACCCCTCACTTAAGACAGCGGGCTGGCGAATCGTCAGGCGCGACACACCTCAGAAAGAGGACACCGCGGGAGTCGTCAAGAATCTCCTAGTTGCGCAAATTTCTGAATCTCAGATTAGAACTCTTATGGTCTTCAACTTTAGGGTTGCCGCCCAGGGACAGGAGGAGCCTTCAGGCAAACAGGAAGATTCGGAGTAGACCTAAATGACTGCTCTCGGTTTAACCATGACTCAAATTAACTTGCATCACAACAAAGGCGCCTGTACAGAAGTGCAGAGGGGCATGGCTATACAGGTATACAGGTATACAGATATACAGGTATCTCGCTAATCCAGGAATCTTGATTAGTTCAAGATACTATTAGGGGTTTCGGGAGAGGGGTACTTGGACCCCAAGGCAGCTAATCAAAAGGCTCGCATAGTGACGAAGGGATTCAACGTTGCCCTACTGCTTGAGCTATGTTCGAAAGACATGATGGTGATAGTAACGGATCTTAAAGGAATAGGAAGATTATTCATGAGATCGGCTTCCTTTCCATATTACAGCGATACCAAACGACCAGTGGAGGTACGTACGCTGGTGGAATATCGCAAGGTGAGGGGTCTTCCTCTTCTGCTGGATTGCGATGCTAACTCCCACCATACTTTGTGGGGCAGGACAGACATCAACTCAAGAAGTAATAAACTACTAAAATACATAATGACCACTGATTTCGATATTCTTAAGCAATAAGCTACTAAAATAAATAATGACCACTGATTTAGATATTCTTAACACGCGGAACACCCCGACGTTTCGTAACTCGGTCAATTGAAAAATCAAATATAAGATAGGCGAACATGAGGATTCGCGAGAATCCTTGTCTATACCGTACATAGCGAAGAAGACCTTACCTCAATTCATCAGTTATGCATTGGCTTTATAACATTTGAAAGGTGAGAGCAACTTAAAGTGAGTAACGGGGAAGCAAGGTTTAAGGTGCAAAGTGTCGCGATAGTTATCTCGAACGTGGCTGCCAGACGAAAGAGAACTCAGCGTGTTGGTAGTCAAGCTCGTAGTCTCGTCTCCTACGGGCAAGTTTCCCGGCACGGCGCTAATAGTTTACATGCTCGGCGGTGTCTTGGGATTGGTTGGTTTAAATCTCGACTCGCCCTTTCCTCTCATGTTGCCTGTTTGAGAGAAAATGCAGGGGCAGCTCATAACAGATCCGTAGCATTTTCGGTATATGAGGAAGCTCTCGTCCTTTCTGGAGCGAGAGTGTCCGCATTGGCAAAGCATACGGCAACAAGTCTAGGACAATGATACCTGCTTCTCATCTTCATCGCAGCAGACTTGAAGTAGGCTGGGCCCTCGGTCCAGTGCTTTAAGCGTCGAGGGCCCTGTTACGGAATACCCTCATAGCAATAGGATATACCGGGATATCCCATTTGATCCCATTTATTTTCCAGGTTGTCCCAAGGATATCCCAGAGATAACCCATTGGATATCCCGCAAGGCGGAAATTTGGATATCCCAGGGATAACCTCAGGATATCCAAGGTAACCCTAGGACGTTTACGGGATATTCAAATGTCCCAAGTAGGATATAAATTAATTTTCTATATCCTACATGGGACATTTGAATATCCCGTAAACGTCTGAGGGTTGCCCTGGATATCCTGGGGTTATCCCTGGGATATCCAAATTTCCGCCTGGTGGGATATCCCTGGGATATCTTTGGGACAACCTGGAAAATAAATGATCAAATGGGATATCCCGGTATATCCTATTGCTGTGAGGGTGTGAGGACTTCCTGCCACAAAACAATTACTAGAGCAGACCCGATTCACAAACACCATACTCACAAACCCGAAACTCACAGACTCCTAACCTGTAAGATTTAAATAAATGAACCCCCAACCTATAATGGAGTTACATGAACTTGGTGTTTGTGCACTTGAGATAGATAGGTTTGAGGATTGTGGATTTGGAGTTTTTGAGTGTGGCGTTCCGTGGGTTCGAGGTTGTTAGATTTGGGGTTTGCCGGCTTGGGTATGAGGTGGGTGTTAAGGTTTTCAGTTACGAATCTGCTATCTAAAGCCGTAGCTACTGTGGATCGCATTTAACCGCATATCGCGTTATCCAGAATCATCCGCGGGAAGGTATCGATTACTGGTTCCATGTCTTTTTGTTTTCTTCATTTTTTCATTTTATTTTTATATTTTTTGTAATTGACCAAGAAGAATGGATATGACTTTGAAGTCAGCACATATCATTCATTTGTATTTTTTATATTCCATTTTTTCTAAAAGCAATTTCATATTTTTGTATTTTTCATCGAGGATTGTTGAGTATCCAATAGGAACTGATCCATATGGATTCCCAGCATGAAGAAGAATAGCTTTTAAACTAGAGTAGAAGAATCAATAAAGAGCCTTCATTCATTAGAATTATAGGTTTTAAGACCTAAAGCAGCCATTAAACCTTTAAAATTACTACAAAAGACTAATGAGTCTATTTCCGAAAAAAATTGGATAAACTCCTTCTCACGATGTTTATACCACGTGAAAGTTACTTCTGAAGATAGAGCATCTTTTTCTTGTAACCTTGAAGCTAACAGCATTGAGTCTTCTTTTGAAAGGCCGAGATCTCGACTTAAATCATTCAATTGAGCCTGACTAAGTAGGTGGGGTTTGCCAGTTGATGATCGCAGTTCCTTGCTACTGAAATATAATTTCCATTTTGTATACAATATTTGAAGAGTCAATAACGCCAGAGAAGTTTACAACCTTCGATGAACATAATGATTTGTCTTTTGGAACAGGTCGTAAAGGAATAGGATTTTCTGGTGTATAAGGGAAGGCCTTGTAACTGACTCTACGTTTGAATATTTAATAGTATTTTTATTTTTAGCGTTAAAAGCATTAATTTCGTTACCACCGTTACATAAACAAAAGTAGCAATCCTCAACATGATCTGGTGATTATCGCCATACTGTTGGAGTGCCAAATGACGTACAATTTCTGGCTATACCCGGTAACAAGCGTTGAATTCAGAAAAGTTAAGAATTTGTATTCCTATCAATACGCGATTTTTCCTCCGCTAAAAATCCCGCAACGAGAAGAGAAAAAGTGCAAATCTTATTCCTCACAATCAACTTAGTAAAATTTAGCGAAAGCATTTATTTAACCTATTTTTTATTATTAAATATTTTTGTAACTTATAAATTCGAAAAATATTCAAATTTATATTTATTTATATTTTAATAATTTATTTAAACGTCTTGAATATGCCACAAAGAAATCTATGCAAATGTGTGAATTTAAATAATTTTAACTCTAGAGAGGCAGAGTTGAATTGGTGAGAATTAAAATTTCAGAATTTACATTCCGCATGAAGGAATTAAAACAACTTATTACACATATTTGGTGAACTTATTAGAAGGAATTAAATAAAATCAAAATATGACCACTTCTGAGAAATAAAAAATATCTCTGTGATGTGCGTTACCGGTGCAATTCGAAGGAATTAAATATATTAAAAACACGTTCTCTTTGGGAGAATAGAAAACTGTGGGGCGGTCGCTATGGAATTAGAAGTGAATAAGTTTAGGAGGTATCTTATTCTCATTGTGGCATTTTAAACAGATGGAAAAATCGCGTATTTAAAATAATAGAATAATCTTCACTTTTGCGCCGAAATCTGAAAGTATTAATTTTTCTCTATTCTACGCTTATTACCGGGTATTTTTCCAAAGCAATGAAGATGTTCTGCAACTGTTACATATAGTATCACGGGGCCAAGTTTTATTTAAATTAGATAATTCTTTCTTGAAATATTCATTATAACACGTTTTTACGGACTCCGTTATTGATTCGCGTTGTTTAAGTGAAGTAAAGAGTCTCAAAACGAATAAAATTAAAGTTGGAATCTCTCGAAAGCTGACCAAAATCGCGGCACTTGATCGAAAATTGAGAATTGGGACAAAAGCAGATTCAAATTCGGGTTTTGATTTAGAAAAAATAAATAAATCTTCTGTTTGTGAACTTATAACTCATAAATTCGTAGTTTTGGAACTTGTGATCTTAGAGCTGAGGTTTATCGATTTAGAGATAGTAAGACGATTGCTCACATTGTCATTTGTTTTTTAATTTCATGCAGCTGTAAAACATGAGACGATCACTCCTATTTCAGTCGTTTATAAACATTCGTTCAGTTATGAAACATGACATGATTGCTTATTGTCATTTGTTTCTGAATTCCATGGAGCTTTGAAACATGAGACGATCACTCGTATTTCTGTAGTTTCCTAATTTCGTCCAGTTACGAAACATAAGACGATTGCTCACATTTTCATTTGTTTTTTAAATCCATGCAGGTGTAAAACATGAGACGATCACTCATATTTCATTTTTTCTGAATTTCTCCCAGTTATGGGAGGTTTTTTGCGTTTGGGGTTGTGGGTTCCAGGTTTGTAGGCATTAGAAAGTTCCAGGTTTGTACGGCATTTGAAAAGGAAAGAGTAACGCTTTAAAATTTTATATACAGTTTTTTAAGAAAAAAAAAGAAGGAGTGACAGTACATAGCCTCAAATATAGGCCAAAATCACGTTTTTTGCACATTTAGGTCAGAATATTTAAAATCCTGACGTGATAGAATATTTTTGACCCGGATGGTAACGCCCTATAAAGGCAGACTGCAGCGAAGAGCACGCCAGTTCAATCTTGGCAGTACAGTGACTAGTATTGAAAGTGAATAGTAAGCAATAGAGAAAGTGAATAGTAAGTCAAAAAAAATAAAAGTGGTAGGGGAAAACCTTTATTACTTCCAGTACGAAGTTTTAGTAGTAGCTCTACAAAGTACCCGTAAAGACCCCATTCGGTTCCTTTTTAAAAAACTCAAAAAACATCAAGATCAACTTTTAAACCGTTGAAATTCAGATTCTAAGTTAAATTTTCTATTAGAAACTTATGGAGTAATCACAATAGTTTTTTTGTAGCGTTAAAATTTTTAAAAAATGTCATTAACTTCTGCTGAAGGTGACTTCAAGCGCATCCATAATAGATCAAGTAATGTTGCGCGCGAAGCTTAAAAATAAAATTCTCTCATTTGCATCGCAGCGTTGCTGTCTGAGGTTTCTAGTTCGGGGCGCTAGCATCCAGACAAAATTCTTAAAGTTACCGGCGGAACGCTTATTAACTGCTACTAAAAAAGATGCACTTGAAGGCGCCTTCGGCCCATGTAAATAGCAGGTATTTTATTTTTTAAAGTTTTTAACGCTACAAGAAAAAGTATTGCGATTACTCCGTGTGTTTCTAATGAAAATTTGAATGTGGAATCGGAATTTTAACAATTTAAAAGTTGATTTTGCTGTTATTTTTTGAGTATTTTAGAAAGGAACCGAATGGGGACCCAATGGGGTCTTTACGGGTACATTGTAGAGGCCACATTCGGTTCCTTCGGTCCGCCAGTGTTAGGGTCACCTGTCGTACCGATCAGGCATGTTTACGTTTCACTCTGACAGTAGTTGTATCGTCTCTGGAGGACCGAAGGAACCGAATTGAACTTCTACAAAGTACCCGTGAAGACCCCATTCGGTTCCTTTTTAAAAAACTAGAAAAAAACAGAAAAATCAACTTTTAAATTGTTGAAATTTGGATTCTACTTTAAAATTCCCTATAGAAGGTCACGCAATAATCGCAATAGTTTTTTTTTTGAAACGGTAAAAAGTTTCAAAAAATATAAGACGTATAACGCCTGTTGACTGCTACTTACAGGCGATGCATTTGAAGTGTAGATATGCGATGCGTTTGAAGTGAAGTTTAATAGGGTCTGCAATTTTTCTTAATGTGCACTATTCAAAAAAGAGTGTAAAAATAACTACTTTGTTTACATTTTGTAGATTGTGGCATTCTAAGGTATAACAAACGTAACTTTTTTTTACATTTTTTTGGGAAAAAAGCAGAATACACAATGAAAAATGTTGTCCTTTATAAGTACAGTTTCTCTTATTTTAAAGTTTCTTTAAGGAATGTGTACCATTATTTTTTAATAAGTTTGAAAATTAAAATATAATATATTGATAGAAAACACATAATTGTTTAGTACTTATTTAATTTTCATGGTATACTTTCAACAAGCTGCCAGTCGCATTCGACAACACGAGCGCAGACTATCTTGCTTACGTGCAAGCACCGACAGCGCTGAAAGTAAAATAATCATAGTACAGTCTGTCAAGTTAAAGCGTGGGTGGCTTTACTCGCAGTCGGTAAGGTGTATCGACATGATTTTGGTGTCAAAATATTAAGAAGAGCTCCCTC